>NC_041710.1:3878993-4178993 GCF_900700375.1 Denticeps clupeoides
GGAGTGATCCTCATCACTAAGTAGTCTTAAGATTGTCGAAGATCACAGCGCAGTTGAATTACATCTGAATGTAACTGCATTTTGTCAAAAATACTTTACCATACTTTGCTCATGATAATGATACAACGGTACTGTAATGCAGAATGCCCTCAAAACTATTTTAGATTTTAAAAAGCGGAATTTGAGCTTTAAAAAGTACTGTATACATGTACTGTTATACTACATGTATACTACTATATATACATTAACCCTTAATACAAGAAATTAGATTATTTAGCTAGGCTAGACAAAAAAGTTTTTTCTTTTATTTTATTCTGTGCAGTGTGTGCATGTGTTATTGTTAAGACTCGTCCGAAATACATTTTCAACTGCTTCTTGTCTTCTTCCTCATAAGACATCAAATCTATGATCTTGCTCACAGACACCTTAGGAGGCAAGTTGAGAAAACATAGCATATTGTGTCCCTGAGCAGCACGTTTGAACCATGATTCATACTTGTCCCCAAGGGGTCCGCAGGACAAAAACCAGCAGTGTTGTGGTTCCAGGGTTGACTCACAGCTCAACTGGACAATACAAAGTCATGGTCTGGGTCCTTGACATCAGAGGACAATTTAATCATTTGCTATATCTCTGCCTTGCAACTGCATTATCCGTGAAAGAGGTGTAGTAGGCTAGTGGGTAAGACACTCAAAACAGACCACAATCTCACAGGTTCAAAATCCCACTTGGGGCCATTGTGTCCCTGAGCAGGACACTTAACCCCGAGTGTCTCCTGAGTTGCTCTGGATATCTGCATTTCCTTTGGAGCCTCCACAAGTCTACAGCAACTCCTGAAAAGTCGTGTTCACACAGGATCACTGCCAGCTGGAAGCAGCATTTCAACGTTGTGCCAAAGCTAGTATGTATTAACACCCCCAAGCCCAACATGTGAGAGACGGTTTCAGCGCAATCTGGCACATAGACGCCAACCCCTACAGATTAAAAAGACGAGCGCGACTAAAAACTGCTTAATTGCGATAAATCCTTAAGCGTACATACCAAAGGGTCAAGTTCAACCGTGCCTACAGGTAGAACTGGTCCTAGGCTGCTGTTAAATGAAACTCAGATTTCATCTTCCTTGTGCCCAAAGCATTGCCAAATAAAGAGCTTCCAATGAGGCGACAGCTGGGGACAATTGAGACCAGTGAGATTAGCACGGCTGAACCAAAAAATTTTTTTCTTTAACCTACACCCAATTTGCATCAGATATAGCACATTCTCCAGAAGTTTTGCGGTTTATTCATGGGTACTGTAATTTTGGTTCTTTCGGTAGCTCATATCTTGTTTTTAGCATCTGGATGAACTCGTCCTTTTTCACTGTGTACGAGTGTCTTTTCGTTGATATGAAACGTCACTGCATCAGTAATGTCTGCACACTGGGATCCCTTGTTGTTTCTTTGTGCAAAGTGAAAAAGACACCACTATTTCTATCCACTAGCGTCACACAGACAATTAAGACGCAAACGGTGCCGTTTACCGTTCAATGCCTAAATGAATTGTGGGTCCGTCACTTCAGATTGCTTGTGGAAGAAAGTCAACTTTTTTTATGCGCAGAGCTAGCGTCAGCCAATGAAACCGGTTTATGCAAGTTACGTAGCGCAATCGCCAGCCAGTCAGTCAGGTTAGACTTGGCATCTAAAACCACCGCCAAACGACCAAGCAGACAAGCTCTTCACCCAACCAACACACTGCAGTCAGACTTTTCTGCATTTACATTTACAGCATTTATCAGACATTACGAGTAAAATATTACGAGTAAAATATTTTACTCGTTCTTTCTGCTGGTCTTGGAAGGGGCGAAGCGAATTAGCAGGGTGCACATTTTGGACCAAATAGGATGACCTGAACTGTGGTTTTAATTTTAATCTCTATTCTCTACATGACGCACGGGACATGCTAATAACATGACAACATTTTGGTTTTATTTTACAGAGAACCATCCCTTAAGCATCTTCTTAATGGAAGATTTAGAATTTAATCGATGTTATCGACTCATTATGCAGGTCTGCAGATACGTAGAAAAACTACGTACGCAGTTTTAACATCGCTGCCAAGTAGTCCTACTGGCGTAAAAGTAACTACACATCTGTGAGCAGCCATATATGTTGACTAGTTACTGCACAGTGCAGTATGTTACAGTACATTTTCCAAGACTACAATTTCCAAAGAAAAGGTTACTGCTTGCCAAGTATAATGAACTGTTCACAATGCAGTCAGCAATCATTATATTATATTGTTAATCACCGAGAACTATACCCCATTCGGTTTGATGGAAATTTATCCCTTAGTCTCCGGTTATTCATTTATTGGAACTCTGTCGGGCTCCATTACAATCATGCCAAAGTACTGACAAGAGAAATAATTTAATAAAAAAAGGTTTAGGTATCGGGTTCCGTTTTCAATGCACAGAGCAGCCATCTCATTAAACATAACACACCAAAAAAATTAAAGTTTACTGCGCAGTGCATTTCTTTTTTTTTTTTTTTGTCGGAGCAAAGGATCCCCCACCCGCTGCGGAAAAGAGAACTAGCGCGATGACGGTGTCGTGGCAGAGTCGTGTGAAGGAGAAGCGGGGCGTCCCGAGCCCTGGGTGTGTACCCGTCGCCTGGCCTTTCCCTGAACTCCGCTCGACAAGCTAACAAATGCCGCGGCCGAAACGAGATAGGAGCTCCTACGAAGATGATCTTGCTGCTAACTTCAGGCGGATTAGTGGGGTCAAACGCCGGACAAAAGGCAAATGTGTGACCAGTCCCCACCAAAACCGCTAAACTGTGGCACCTTCTGGAATCTTAAAAGGCCCTTATTATCTAACCTACGCCAACAAACAGTTCCTAATACTCTTCCTTTTAAGCTCAAGACGTTTTAGATATTTCCACGTTTTTCCCTTCAGTCTGTAAGCGCACCTCTGAAATGATTATTAAAGGACGTCCACTCCACGCGCGCCAGCGAACCCGTACGTCCGAACGCAGGGCTGAATTGCTTCATCGCTTCGCCGGTGCACGCGAGGGAGGCAGCTAACGCGGACTCAGGGCAGAGGGCCGTTAACATACTTACGAATGGTATTAACATTTTTTACACGTTAAAGTTACACGTCTCTTTGCACAGTGATAAAGGTCATTATTGGTTATTAATATACATTTTTTTTCTGATCGTGCATTAGCCTTGCAGCCACTTATCAGAAAATGCAGTCGATAGGCCGCAAAACGCCGCTTTAAACCAAACCGCGGCACTGAGGCGAACAGTTAGAGCTCCTGGGGGTCGGGGACACGGCACCGGGGGACACGACGCCGCAAAGCCATGCAAGCAAACAAAACAATGACGTGCAGAGCCGCTCCCGACTCCTACCGGGCTGCGCAGGGCTGCCTTCCGGCCTCGGGGCGGGCGGCAAGGGTCTCCGCGAGCGAGGCTGGCAGGGCGGCGGCGCCGTCTTCACCGGGCCCGCGTACCGCACGAACGTCCCCGGGAAGTCCCCGCGCTGCCTGGTGCGCTCGTTGCAGCCCTGCATCCACCCGATCTTCTCGGGGCGCCGCTCGTCTCCCTCCCCGATGCCCAGCGACAGCAGGGAGGCCTTGTCCACCGTCAGGACATAACACACCAAAAAAATTAAAGTTTACTGCGCAGTGCATTTCTTTTTTTTTTTTTTGTCGGAGCAAAGGATCCCCCACCCGCTGCGGAAAAGAGAACTAGCGCGATGACGGTGTCGTGGCAGAGTCGTGTGAAGGAGAAGCGGGGCGTCCCGAGCCCTGGGTGTGTACCCGTCGCCTGGCCTT
Source organism: Denticeps clupeoides (assembly GCF_900700375.1). Taxonomy (NCBI): domain Eukaryota; kingdom Metazoa; phylum Chordata; class Actinopteri; order Clupeiformes; family Denticipitidae; genus Denticeps; species Denticeps clupeoides. The sequence continues at coordinate 3,882,803 of NC_041710.1, forward strand.
TCCCTGAACTCCGCTCGACAAGCTAACAAATGCCGCGGCCGAAACGAGATAGGAGCTCCTACGAAGATGATCTTGCTGCTAACTTCAGGCGGATTAGTGGGGTCAAACGCCGGACAAAAGGCAAATGTGTGACCAGTCCCCACCAAAACCGCTAAACTGTGGCACCTTCTGGAATCTTAAAAGGCCCTTATTATCTAACCTACGCCAACAAACAGTTCCTAATACTCTTCCTTTTAAGCTCAAGACGTTTTAGATATTTCCACGTTTTTCCCTTCAGTCTGTAAGCGCACCTCTGAAATGATTATTAAAGGACGTCCACTCCACGCGCGCCAGCGAACCCGTACGTCCGAACGCAGGGCTGAATTGCTTCATCGCTTCGCCGGTGCACGCGAGGGAGGCAGCTAACGCGGACTCAGGGCAGAGGGCCGTTAACATACTTACGAATGGTATTAACATTTTTTACACGTTAAAGTTACACGTCTCTTTGCAGTGATAAAGGTCATTATTGGTTATTAATATACATTTTTTTTCTGATCGTGCATTAGCCTTGCAGCCACTTATCAGAAAATGCAGTCGATAGGCCGCAAAACGCCGCTTTAAACCAAACCGCGGCACTGAGGCGAACAGTTAGAGCTCCTGGGGGTCGGGGACACGGCACCGGGGGACACGACGCCGCAAAGCCATGCAAGCAAACAAAACAATGACGTGCAGAGCCGCTCCCGACTCCTACCGGGCTGCGCAGGGCTGCCTTCCGGCCTCGGGGCGGGCGGCAAGGGTCTCCGCGAGCGAGGCTGGCAGGGCGGCGGCGCCGTCTTCACCGGGCCCGCGTACCGCACGAACGTCCCCGGGAAGTCCCCGCGCTGCCTGGTGCGCTCGTTGCAGCCCTGCATCCACCCGATCTTCTCGGGGCGCCGCTCGTCTCCCTCCCCGATGCCCAGCGACAGCAGGGAGGCCTTGTCCACCGTCAGGACGTCGCCGGGCTCCAGGTCGATGTCCTCCTCCCGGTCCCTCTTGTAGGCGTACAGGCAGCGGTACTGGAATCCGTCCGCCTCCATTTCCGCTGCCGGTAAGGGGGGGGGGCCACGAGGAGCCCCAGAAAGAAACGTAAGGATCGAGGAGGAGGCGGCGGGGAGGCTCTCAACCCAAGCTGAGGAGCATGGCGGCACGGGACGTCGCAGGGGACCGCCTCACCGCCGGCCTGTGTTGCCAGGCCGACACGCTTCCCTCTGCTTGGAGCCCCGGTTTAACCAGACGATGGAACAGAGGCTTGGACGTGGCAACATGCTACTCGTCGAGCAGGGGGGGACGAAGCGGGGGAATCAGGAGAAGGTCGTCCTCGGCGTCATCTACCTGCAGGTCAGGCGTCTGCGACACTCCCTGAAAAAGAAGAAGAAGAAGAAGAAGAAGAAAAGAAAAAGCATCAGGAGGAACAGTCGGCCGCTTTGTTACCCTGAGCCCTGCAAATCCAGATCACGCAGCTATTTTCACTGGCGGAATTAAACGAAACAGTCAGCGAAAGGAGAAATCGTAGCATTACGTACAACGAAGCTACTGTTCACGGATGGGGAGACACAGAGGGAAAGTGAACGGGCCTTTTTTTTCCACCTCTGATGTAATTAAGTAAGACAGAACGGTGCCACTGTGCAACACAGGACTGTGGGGGAAAAGGCAGAGCCCGACTCTTCAATGGCAGAGGAGGAAAAGTGAAACGGCTCCTGGAACGTGGATCAAAAACGGATTTTTCGGTCCTCCCCACTCGCCCGGCCGCGGCCAGGGGGACTTCCGCAGGAGAAGGGGTGCCAGCGCGGACACGTGGCACCGGCACACCCAACCACGGCCCGCAACGCTCACGCCACCTCGCCCGCCGCCGAAGCACCAAAATCCCCGAGTGGCCCTACAGCCCCTCTGAGATCCGTAGTTCACTTTTTTTTTTTTTTATGAAAATGTAAAGAATTCCCAGCAGCTTTGGAACGGGAAAAGGCTCCCTCGGCTCCCACTTTCATTCAGTTTCAGCAGCGCCTCTCGGACCGGGGGGGGGGGAAATAATTCCTGAATGAAAGGCCCGACCGACCGGAGCTGTTGCTAGAGAGAGGGGAAGGTAATCCCGGACTCCCATTGGCCGGCGTGCGGCCGCGGAGGCGAGGGCAAATCCAGGGAAGGTTCTAATATTAGAAAATGTATCCAGGCAGCGATCAAGATGGTGACCTTTCAACTCTACGCCTCTTCTTTTGCCTTTCTCACGCGCGTCTTTCAAGCTTTCGACAGGAATTTTTTTTATTTATTATATTATTTTGTTTAAAAATTTTAATCTTTAATTTTGTCTGGGAAAAAAATATATAAAAATCGGCAGTTGTCAGTAATATTTTAGGTTGATATATATTAGTGTTTAATCACTTATAAATTTATATATATATATATATATATATATATATATATATATATATATATATATATATATATAATTAACTTAATTACAAAAAATAAATAAAAAGTCATGGTTTTGTACAGACTGTTTACCAGGGAGGTTTAGACCAACACCAAAACCAAATACAATCCCAAAGTGTTTGAATAAACCTTCAATAAACCAAATGCATTTTATTAAGATTAAATGTATGTTTCAGGTAATAAAATAATTGGAAACCGCGGGTAGTTCTGAGTTCATTCTTACACCGCGATTCACTTTATGAATGCGTTTTTGACCGCGCTGTAACTTTTAATGCGCGAAAAAAAAAATACGACTATATTTTACCAAACAAGTGCTGACGGCAAAAAAAATAAAATAATTTTTAATTCTTTTTAATTGCGGCACCGACAGACGCCGCAGGAGAAACCGATGCGCTACCTTGCGTGTTAAGTGTATAAAACCGTGAGGTAAAAAGCGCGCAGCGAAGCACGAAAAGCGCCGCCGGGAGCGTCTACGGAGTCTCCGCCGTCGTACTTTTCCCCCGCGCTGCAGACGACCGGCGCCCGAACAGAGAAGACGCCGGACGAACTCACCAAAACCGGGCCCGTACGTCCGTCCGTCCGTCCGTCGCTTTCTGCTTCGGCTTCGCACGCAACTTCGGCTTCTTCCACCTCCAGCGAGCCAAGAGCTGGCGACTTCACACCGTGTCAAAATAAAAGTGCCGAAGTTCTGCGGTTCTCTTGCAAAACCAAAGACCTTCAAATTCGCCTTTACGTTAATAAATAATTTATACAAGTTTTTTTTTCTTCTAATCCTGCCTATATTGTTAAGAACTGGTGTACCAGCGAATCTATAGCGCTCATAAATTGACATGCATTTAACGACAAAGGTGCTGCACAAAAGAGGATATCGAAGTCCTGGCTGTCTAATGAAACATTTAGTGGTGGATAAGAGGATCTAACGAACTAACTGGTCTGATTCGTGCCGTCTTGTCGTGTGTGGATTCTGATCCAAGCGGGCTTTTATTTGGCCACATTCCTGTCAGACGTGGTGGGAATGCTACAAGTGCGCTGGTGCGCCTGCAGGGGGCGCTGACCCAGTTTCATAAATGCATATTCATCAAAAAATGTAAAAAAAAAAAAAAAAAAAAAAACCTACGTGATGAACAATATGGTAAACATTAATTTTGGTACTACAATCAAGACGTTCAATCGGTCTTTTTACAATTCGGCACAAAGCGCCTCACATTAAAACAGTAGCTCAAGGCCCCCAATGAGCAAGAAAGGAGAAACTCCCTGAAAAAGCTCTGGATTTGGGGTAAAGGGTTAAATGAGATTAGTAACTTGGTGTACAAGGTTTTATAAGTAAGACTATACTGGAGTAATGTGGTCATATTTTCTTGTACATAATTTATAAAAATCCAGTCTAGAGGTTTTAAATGCATGCATCAAATTTCAGCATGAAAGATCCCTCCCAAATTCTTTACTGATGCACAAGGTACAACTGCGAAATCAGAACATTGTTTGTCCTCATCAAGCCTATTTAGGACCAATCACCAGCACTTTACATTTACATTATCATACGCCCTTATCCAGAGCGACTTACAACCAGTAAATGTGAAAGTGAAGTGATTATCACATGTGATACACAGCAGCACAGCATACAGTGCACACAGTGAAATTTGTCCTCTGTATTTATCACCCTGAGTGAGCAGTGGGCAGCCATGACAGGCGCCCGGGGAGTAGTGGTTTGCTCTGTGGCACCTCAGTGGATCGGGATTCGAACTGGCAACCTTCAGATTACACGGCCGCTTCCTTAACCGTTAGGCCACCACTGCCCCATAAGTAGTTACAGGGACAAGTGTCTTACTCAGGGACACAATGGTAGTAAGTGGGATTTGAACCACCCTTTGGTGTTATCAGAAATGTGCAGGCCTCTGGCCAAGGTGCCACGGAGGTCCCCTTGATCAAGGTACAGTCCCCACACACTGCTCCCCGGGCACCTGTCATGGCTGCCCACTGCTCACCAAGGGTGAAGGTTAAATACAGAGGACACATTTCACCGTGCTTCACAATCACTTCACTTTTTCTTTTGCTTTTAAGTTGTCAAGTTCAGACATCATAACCGGAGAAAAAGAACTGAAGTTGCACCTGGTTGCACAAGCGAGTCCCCATTACCATCATGACCATCATGAGTTATCCTGCTGAAGTAATCCATGAAAGTGCTGCCCCCAAGTGAAGCTGTTTCCTCTGTGGAACGGTCACTCGCTCTTGTTCCTTGCACAATGGTGGCGAATAGAAAAAACAGAATTTTCCTTGCGGTCTTCTATCAAGGCATTCATCAGACGCCCTTATCCAGAGTGACTTACAATCAGTAGTTACAGGGACAGTCCCCCCTGGAGACACTCAATGGTAGTAAGTTGGATTTGAACCTGGTTCTTCGGTGAGTGTTTTACCCACTAGGCCACTACCAAGTGGCAGCGGAAAGAGTCTTCAGATATTCGACAAGACTCTCTTTCCGTGATCGTCTGAAAACATCAAGTTTTGAGCTACGTTTTGAGTGTTTTGCTTCAGGAGACGAACAGAATTGTTAATAATATTCAAATAGTATCAATAACACCATTTCCCAGGACCTGAAGTGGGAGACCAACATCTCCTCCATCCTCAAAAAGACCCAGGACCATGTACCTCTCAAGATCCAGGAAAAGGGCAGGGAAAATCATCTCAGACCCCTCACACCCTGGTCACAGGCTCTTTGACCTGCTGCCCTCTGGCAGACGGTATACAAGCCTGCAGACCAGGACCACCAGACACAGGAACAGCTTCTTCCCCCTCGCCATCCGCCTCCTAAACAGCCGATACTGTAAATCACCTCCATCATTGCACACTGCACTTTAAGTACACTTGTATATAGGATTTAGGTTTTTTTGCCTATTTATTTCATAAAAAGTAGAGTTATTTATAAATCACAAACAAATCCACAACTTGTACAATAACACTTACCACATCCTTGCACATTGTTGTTGTTTTTTCCAACATTGTACTTGAGAGACACCATCTACCGGAATCAAATTCCTTGTATGTGCTTGCACTTACTTGGCCAATAAACACGATTCTGATTCTATTAAATGTTTGTTTGGTTTACTTGGTCTCGGTCCAAACATGACCAGAATGAATAGTTTATAACATCAAGCTTTTTGACATCTTGATCTTGCTCACAAAATGGCAAAGTGATGAATTGTGTAATTTTGCGCAAACATAAATGAACAAAAAACACAACATACCTCTGGCAATTTATTTAAGCACTGCTTCAGACAAAAGACAATTAATGTCACCTTTCATCACAGCACAAGAACCCTAAGGAGCACAAAGTGAGACCGATGTAAACATTTCATTGAAAACCCACTAGTGTCAATTAAAACGTTACATGTGTGCGGCGTGGCGACGTGTAGTAGTTTCCTCTCCACGCGACAGGTTATGACAGTAAAAATAAAAACCCATATTTTTCCTCAACTGCATATGACAACAGTGCCCCACGTACATTATTACACTACACACAACTCAAACGCAGCTCACTAAACACTCGCAAGGTTGCAGGAAGTGACCAAAAAAAATCTAAAAATAACAGGACTGGACTGGACTTGAACTTGACGCACTGGCGTCCTAAAGGACCGACTTCCATAGGCAGCAGCTAAAATATGCTGGATATTGTTTGCAGCTTCACCAAAAAAAAAAGAAAAAAGAATTTGACTTCAAATATATTCATATGAGGGGGGGGTGGGTGTCAGGAAAGATTTTATTAATCTACCTGTCATTTAGTTAGAAATGCACACATAGTTTTAGTAACATTAGAAATACCGAAATAAAAATCCTCATAAAAAAAAAAAAAAAAGAAGCAAGCATACGATTCATCTTTCAGGTCCATTCCATTTGCAAATCCATTTTATCCACTGGATCATTTCTACAGTCTACCAAAAGACACCAGATTTACTCTGCTCGTCAACATACCTCTCAATTCACATGTAAACATTAATAAACATTAATTAAAAAAAATGCTTTATAGTTCACCAGCCACACTGAAAAGATAAGTGTGTGTGGCCGAGTACCAGACTACAATTAAAGGCTTGTTTATGGGAAGCCATGATTTCGAGAACTTCTGCATTCCTCAAAATCCATCCATATTGGGTTGGTAGAGACAGGCCAGTCAGACTGAACTGCTTTGAAAGCAGATTTGGGCTCAGAGATAATATTATAATTAAAAAAAAAGAATGACAAGCATTATGTTCTGCTCAACTCAAGAGGCACCGGTCTGAATATTCAAATCAGAAAAGCATAAAAAAAAAAAAAAAAAAAGTGCCGCGATCGCACGCACTTCCCTAAACCAAGAGAACTGAAGCGGGGGGGTGAAAACCACGACCTGTACCTGGGGCAGGTTTGTGCAAATTCTAAATATGCAAACGTCTTGATTTATTCAGATATTAGGCACCCGAAAAAGCAATAAATACATTTTTCTTTACAAATTGAAAAAAAAAGAAAAAAAGAGAGCGATTAGAGTGGCGCGCCGGTTTCAGGCGCTACAGTGATCTTACACCCCGGACGTTTTGGCACATGCATCAATTCACAGTGACACAGAGGCACCGTTCAGACGTGGGAGCTCTGGAGAAGGTCCTCTCTCTAAGGCCGCTCTTCGGCCGGCCTCTGAGGGTCTCTCCTGAAAGACTTCCCGCCGCGCTGGCCCGAGGCGATCCACGCGGCGCCGTGCCCCGCCCGGCCGCCCGGGGTGGTGCTGGCGGGCTCCGGTTCCTGCTCCTCGCGGACGTCGTCGAAGCTCACCTCCTGCACGGCCTCCTGCTTTTTGAACGAGTCCCGCCGGTCGGACAGGTTGAGCTTTTTCATGACCACCACGTCGCCGGGCCGCGTCCTCTGGCCGGCGAGGAAGGCGCCCAGCCTGGCGTGGTCTCCCACGCAAACGAAGCCCGAGGCAATGTCTCCGCCCCCTCCGTCCGCCGGGCCCTCGCCGAGCGGCGCGTCCATGGTGTGCCTTCGGGCGGCGTACGCCTTCTTGTCGCCGCAGTAAGCGCCGGAGAGCTTCTCGGCCGACTGCACCCTGTTCAGCAGCGGCGAGCGCGGCGGCTCGGCGCTGCGGGGACGCACGCCCTGTCTGGGGACGGACGGAGGGGACAGCGTCTTGCCGTGGAGGGAGTACAGGGTTTTGGGCAGGGAGGAGGGCGAGCACTGCGGGGAGAGGGGCTGCGCCGACGGGTTGCAGGCCAGCGGGGACGGGGGGATGCTGCTGGTGGACTTGCAGCGGCCGGTCTTGGAGAAGCGGATCTTGGAGCCCAGGACGTGCAGGGAACTGGGCCGGCTCTGCGGGATGGGCGAGTTGGGCGAGCTGGAGCCAGGAGAGGAGCTCTGCGGGGAGTTGGAATCTGAAACCGAGAGGGAACGTCAGGTCGGGGGTGTAAAAACGAGATGGACGAAGGCGGTGCACCTCACCGGCAGAGTGCTCCGGCGCCGGGCTGCGGCATGGCGTGTTGGGCCCGGAGGACAGGCTCTGCGTGGGCGAGTCCGACAGGCTGTCGCTGTGCGACACCGAGTGAGGGAAGCCGAACGAGAAGCTGCGGCTGTTCTGGATGCCGGGGTTGTGCTTCGGCAGCTTCTTCAGAAGGCTGCGGCGTTTGCTGGACAAAGAAAAAATAAGCAAACAAGCAAGCCGTGAGCGGCGCAGAGGCTCAGAAGAGCGAAAAGAAGGGTGGACGGGCTCTGAGGAACCTTTCTTGGCCTTCCTTCTTCTTGCTCTTTTTGCTGCGGCGCGCCATCTTGCCCTTGTAGCTGGCCTTTCGGGCAGGACCCGTCTTAATCGACGTGTTCTCCAGCGGTGTCGTCTGCAGGGTCACCTTGGTGCCACTCTGTCAACGAAAAATCGCAGACCCGGTAAAGCTAATCCTTCACCAAACCGAGGTACCCGGAAAAACAATAAATAAATAAATAAATAAATAAATAAATAAATAAATAAATAAATAAATATATGATGATGATGATGATATAGATATATATTGGAGGTGTGAACCTTCACTCGTCTCACGATTCGATTACAATTATCAATGCATCCTATCAATTTTTCTACATTACTTCACATTATAAATACGGCAGAGAGATGAGAGTTAAGGCCTCGTTCAAATGGACGTCTGGACCATTCTTTTATTTCTGAAGTTCGCGGTGTCAGGTGAGCGCATTTCTCAAAGCGCCCACACAACCGCGTTCAGCACCAGCGTTTGGTCAGCTGCACATTCGGATGGTGTAAAAAAAAAAAAAAAAAAAACCCCGCATGCAACGTTTTGTTGCGGTCAATTTACCACCGAATGTTAAACAGTTAAAGTGAACGACAGTCAAACGCAGCTGCAAAGCGCAGCAAAAACGCCCAAATTAGGTCTGATCTCCTACCCGATGCAGTGCTGTACGCAGATCAGTCACAATGGGCACTTCTGTTTAACTCGAATTTTTATACCGCTGCCAGAAAATCACCAAGCAACACAATCATGTTTTAATTATGTTAAATTTAATTATGCAGAATCCTCCACACCTATATTATATATATACACACACACAGCTAAAAAAATAAAGGGAACACAAAAATAAGACATCCTCGATCTGAATGAATGAAATATTCTTATTAAATACTTTGTTCTTAAAACAGTTGAATGTTGCTGACAATAAAATCCACACAAATTATCGATGGCAATCAAATTTGAATCAACCCATGGAGGTCTGTCCTTAAAACAAGTCAAAACGAGGCTCAGTAGTGGGCGTGGCCTCTACATGCTTGCATGACCTCCCTACAAACACCTGGACATGCTCCAGATGAGGTGGCGGATGGTCCCCTGAGGGATCTCCTCCCAGACCTGGACTAAAGCATCCGCCAACTCTGTGGTGTCTGTGGTGCAACATGGTGTTGGTGGATAGATGTGCTCAGGTCTGGGGAACGGGTGGGCCAATCCATGGTCCATCAATGCCTCCATCTTGCAGGAACTACTGACACACTCCAGCCACATTAGGTCTAGCGTTTTCTTGCATAACCGCACTAATATATGGTCTTACAAGGGGTCTGAGGATCTCATCTCAGTACCTAATGGCAGTCAGGCTACCTCTGGCAAGCACATGGAGGTCTGTGCGGTGTATCACACGGAGTCTGTTTCTGACTGTTTGAGCGGACACGTGCACATTTGTGGCCTGCTGGAGGTCATTTTGCAGGGCTCTGGCAGCGCTCCTCCTGATGTACTGGCCTGTCTCCTTTTTACATTTACAGCATTTATAAGACGCCCTTATCCAGAGCGACTTACAATCAGTAGTTATAGGGACAGTCCCCCCATGGAGACACTCAGGGTTAAGTGTCTTGCTCAGGGACACAATGGTAGTAAGTGGGATTTGAACCCGGGTCTTCTGGTTCATAGATGAGTGTGTTACCCACTAGGCTACTACCACCCATGTCTCCTGGTAGCGCCTCCAAGCTCTGGACACTACGCTGACAGACACAGCAAATCTTCTCGCCACAGCTTGCATTGTTGTGCCATCCTGGAAGAGCTGCACAACCTGAGCCGCTTGTGTGGTTCTAGACTCTGTCTCGTGACACCACTAGAGTGAAAGCACCGCCAGCGTTCAAAAGTGACCAAAACATAACTGCCTATAATTTCCACCTGTTGTCTATTCGCACAACAGCATGTGAAATTGATTGTCAATCAGTGTTTCTTCCTCAGTGGACAGTTTGATTCCATCGAAGTGTGACTGACTTGGTGTTACGTTGTTTTGTTTAAGTGTTCCCTTCATTTTTTGGAGCAGCGTGTATTTCTAAGCTTTCCAACCTTCAAGAAGAGCTCCACGACATCGGTGTGCACCAGGCCCTGGACAGGCTCTCCGTTCACATGGCTGATGAGGTCACCAGCCCTCAGGCCCGCTTCGTGGGCCGGACCGCCTTCCTCCACACTCTGGACCAACATAAAACCAGAGAGGCAACGTCAGATGGGGAGAGAGGCGGCTGAAAAGGCTCAGTTACAGGAACGCATTGTCCAGAGAGGGTGGGGCGGGGGCTCCACAACGGCTGCCTTGTTCCCGACTCGATTGTGAGGACACTCACCCAGACCATGTGGTGAACAGTGTAGACGTCGGTGTCTCCCATGTAGACTCGAATGGCCCGCAGAGCGAAGCCGTACTTCCTGCCCGAGCTGTGGATGATGACGGGCGGATGGAGGGAGTACCCGCCCAGGTCTCGGCTGGGGGAGGAGTCACGTGAGGAGGGGTTGGACGAGAAGGAGTGGGTCTTCTGGAGGCATCCTGCCACTTCATCTAAAAACACAACATGAATGTTGAGGCACAGTCACGCCATTAAACCACTTTGTGTTTATATGTTTTGGCGATGAAAGTTACCTGGTGTGACAACGAGTGACAGGCCAGATGCCGAGGCAGACTTGGGTACCTTGCACTCAGCAGGGACCCTCTGCTTCTCTGGGGTCTCCAGCTGGTGACCGAAGCGCCGCGGACCCCTGTGGTCCCGGCGAGTGGAGGGCCTGGTGCCTGTGGAGTTGCTACGGAGACGGATGCGGCGCAGGTTGGAGACGAGACCCTCTGTCAACACGGACAGCAATTCCGTATCAGGCGTTGCGAACAGCAAGACGCCAAGAGACAACGTAAACCCTACTGTTGTCTGAATACATGTACGGTGTTCTAAAACATTTAGATAGTTTTACCAAGTGGTCTGCTTTGTAAAATAGTTTTTAAAAAGACCTCTGACATCAGTCTTCCAGCTGATAATTTTCACCTGCCAATGGCAGATACAGTTATTGCTAAATCGGACTTTTAAATTCTGATAATCATAAAATTATACATCTATTTTTTATTTTTTTTTAAACCCTTTGCCACTAGAAATGTAAACCGCATGTAGCGCAGCGAGCAGCATTGTCCCTGATTCTTCGGACAACGATGGCCCACATCCCTGGGGCCAGATGAATGGAATCATCTGCATCCCTGGCCAGAGAAAGGTCCGTACCCTCGTCCTCGGTGGAAAGGGCAAGGCGTGGCATGGCTTCCAGGCTCTGAGTGCTGTTCATCACCTGCGGGCTCGCGCTCCTATCAGACTGAGAGGAACTTGAGGACGCTCGTGGACGAGGGCTTATATAAAAGATATATAAATGAGAGAGACAGAGCTGTTAAATGATTTATGTCTTTTCAGAGCTTGTTGACTTCTACTAAATGGAGGATGCTGTTCATGTATGAACTAGTCAGACGTTTTGAAACCAGCACTCACCCCCCTGTGTGTCTACCCTGCATGCCATCAGCGGCGGTCCCCTGCTTCAAGACGTCTCCCGGGAACAGGAGAGGCTGCGCCTCCCACTTGTCCTCCTTCTCCTCGCTGCAGCTACGCTCGGACGAGGACAGGCTGAGGTTGGACGGTGAAGTCAGGTACTCAGAGCTGCTGTACACCTGCAGAGGACAGAGGGGACCTGTTTACAACCTCCACAGGATCCACATCTTTAGATATGAATCACACAAATTATCCACTCGCCTTAAAACGATGGGAACAAGAAGAGAACTTCTTGATTTCCTGTGAAGAGTCATCATCGTTGGTCTCGTCATCTTCATCGGTCGCGGTGTGGTGATATCGGTCGGAACGTGCTGAAAAGTGAAAAAAAAAAAAAAAAAAAAAAAAAAAAAAGTGTAGTGATTGTCACATGTGATACACAGCAGCACAGCACACGGTGCACACAGTGAAATTTGTCCTCTGCATTTAACCCATCACCCTGAGTGAGCAGTGGGCAGCCATGACAGGCGCCCGGGGAGCAGTGTGTGGGGACGGTGCTTTGCTCAGTGGCACCTCAGTGGCACCTTGGCGGATCGGGATTCGAACCGGCAACCTTCTGATCACGGGGCCGCTTCCTTAACCGCTAGGCCACCACTGCCGAATATCAATTTGCACACGGCTGCGAAACGGACTATAGACATACAGACCCATACAGACATCTCCAGAAGAGCTACAGTTACGCCACATTTCCAAACCAGAAATGCAGACACAGCTGCCTGACTAAAATCACAATTAATTAAAACATCCGTTTTTTAATGAACTTGATTATATAACATTTAGCATTTTAACAGTTTAAGCAAACAGTTTAATGAAATTAGATAAGTGCATGATACATGAGCATAGATAACTTCATGTGTAACTTCAATTGTGTTTAAATTGTATTTGGTCTGGAATCTGCCTATTGAATCTGTACGCTGCTGAAATGACACCCCACAAGGATTTCTGAAAAAAGAATGCAGTTACATGAATGATTTTCAGGTTCAAGTCTGTATTTCTGTTGTCTATTCTGACCCTCACAGTGAAAGTTCTGGCTTTTAAGGAAGGTTAAATGGTTGAATGTTGTAAAATTAGGTTAATTGCACGGCCCTAAATGTTGATGAATACCTAGTGCAATAAGAGAAATAGAAGAGCTACGCAGTGACTCAATCTCATAAATCAATGCATCACGTTGCAGACGTGGACTATTCCGAATCGACGCAGTGCAGAATATAATTATTTTAATCATCGCTGCTTAGTGATTTTCTGGCGCCGATATTAAAAATTCTTGATAACCGTGGCGGAGTACGAAAATGAACGCCCTCTGAACATCATCAGTTTTTTTTTTTTTTTTTTTTTGCTGCACATTTTAAAGTTGCATTTGATTGTCGTTTCGCTGGCGTATGCTTGACGTGTGTGCTTGACGTTTAGCGCTCGGTCTCCGTATAACGTGCAGTGGGGTTTCGGCAGAAACTGAGACCAAGAAAACGCACTCCGAACGCCATCCGAACACACATCAGAACGCTTGCGTGGATATTTTGGCACTTTGACTTGCTCCCGGCGTTCAGTCCGCGCTCACCCGATGCCACGGACGCCAGATGCCCGTGGTGCACCGTGATTCGTAATCGAATCGTGAGACCAGTGAAGGTTCGCACCTTCAACGCTGGCAGAAAGCCCCCAGCACGTCAGAGGGGTAAAACGCCACCTACTGTCAAAATAGCTTGTGTCGTCCTCGGTTTGCAGCTGTGGGACAAATTCAGCTTTCTGGCGCAGCAGTCCGTTCCAGTCCAGACCCCGGAAGAATATATGATGCTTCACCTCGCTGGCTCCACCTGAGGACCATTTAAGAATGTGTTAACAGAGGTTATAATTGGCAATAATTCTTTTTTTTTTTTTTTTTATTATTATTAAAATCACCAACACGCACCGGTCCCAAGACGTTCCAGAGGACTTTGTCTCAGCAGCTTTGTGATCAAGTCCTGAGCATCAAAAGGAAGCGCATCGTCACCTTCTGGCCAGATAATGTCATCTGAGATATAAACACATGAATTAGATACGAATAAGGAACAAGTGGAAGCCTCTGAACCAGAACCTGCTGTCCCTCGCAGCACGAGAAGAACGGCGAGAAGACCAGAAGAACCAAGATTCTCACCATTGACCACCTGACCAAACAGCTCCTCTGGCGTGTCCCCAAAGAAAGGCACACAGCCCACCAGAAACTCGTACAAGATGATGCCCATGGCCCACCAGTCCACCGGCTTGCCGTACCCCTGTCTGAGGATCACCTCGGGTGCAATGTACTCTGGAGTCCCACAAACCTGCAACATCAGAAAGGAGAGGGTCATGGGCACTGCTGCAGAGCCACGTCACATGAGTCACATAGATCGACATTCATGGGATTCATGAATGGCGAGGGGGGTGTAATTAATTGGATTTAATTAACTGAATAATTGACATTGGCTCCACATGATTCATTTGATTTAGGCCGCCCTGATTACTCTGCATTATTTGAATCATACATATTAAGTTAGTGCAGCTTGATTTCTGTAAGCAACAAATGATTTTATTAAGTTGATCAAAGGTAATTTGGCATTGAATCCAAATTAAACATTTTAATTCTTACACAATTTCTTTTAACCGCAATGCGTTTTTTTTTTTTTTTTTTATAAAATGTTAAAATATTATCAATGTGATTCACTTAAGTAATTTTAAAAAGTGTACATTCCCTTTTCTCCCAGTGCAGACCACTCAAATACTACGAAGCCCAAAGTGAAATCAACCATCGATCCCGGTGGCTTCACCCAGGCCTTCAGGGGAGCGTTTCCCCAAAAGCCCACCTGCTTGTCAATGAATTCCCGGGTGTCCTTCTCCATGTGACCCTCATACAGGTTGGTGGTCATGTTCATCAGGCCAATTTTGGACAGCCCGAAGTCTGTAAGTTTGATGTGTCCCATCGAGGTGATCAGTAAGCTGAGCACAAAAGGGAAATAAAAGGATATTCGAGTAAATATCAGCAGCAGCCTTGTGAGATGTTGCCTCCAGCATCAGACGGGAACATACTTGTCAGGTTTCAGGTCTCTGTGCACTATGCCGTAGTTGTGAAGATACTCCAGGGCCAACATTGTCTCTGCAAAGTACATCCTAGTCATGTCCACAGGCAGCGGCCCCATGTTCTTCAGCAGATTGGCGCAGTCCCCGCCTGCAGGAGGGCGGGAGGAGCGATGAAGAACACAAGAGAGAGAGCATCTGCGCAGTGTGAAGCCGCTCTTCCTCACCCTCCACGTACTCCATGACCATGCAGAGGTGCCGGCGCGTCTCGAAGGAGCAGAACATGCTGACGACAAACGGGTTCTCCGCGAACGTCAGGATGTCCCGCTCCACGAACACCTGCTGGATCTGGTTCCTCAGGACCAGGTTCTGCCGGTTGATCTTCTTCATGGCGAACCTCTGGCGGGTCTCCCTGTGCCGCACCAAGTACACGGCCCTGCTCCACAATTATGAATCATTAAAGCAGCTTTAAACACCCTCTCCTCAACTGAATCAAGTCAAACGAGCTTTCCAATAAAAAACAAAGTTCATCGCATTATGTCAAAGGATCTGTTTACTTTATGAAAAGCGAAGTAGATAATAAGTATTTACTCTGGTGAAGTGTAAACACAGCCTAGAGATTACATCAGTTACCCATATGCCCCGTTGCTGATAAGTTTAATGGTCTCAAAGTCCCTCTCGAGCGGTTTTCGTCTAGGAGGGGTGCAGCCAGTCCGGTTCTGAAAGAAAAAGACCATCTTATCGTCACAACACACCACAAACCACAGAGAAGGAAAATCAGCCAAGGCGGGGTGGCTTCACGGTCATCGGGGCATGAACTGCACCCACCTCCGCAGAGTCACACTCTTTCACCACGGAGTCCCCTGTGCTGTTCTGCTGAAGATGGACCATTTCTGCAGAAACAGGAATGGCTATTTAATATACTCGCCAAAAAACCCCATCTAGCAACATGAGAGCATATTTAATTACATATACAGCACCCGTCAAAAGTTCACACACACCTACTCTGTGTCAGTTATGGGGCAATTTTGAAGGATACAATTCAACAAACACATTTAGTATTTGTTGCATGAGGAGAAAGCAGTGGTGGCCTAGCGTTTAAGGAAGCGGCCCCGTAATCAGAAGGTTGCCGGTTCGAATCCCGATCCACCAAGGCGCCACTGAGCAAAGCACCGTCCCCACACACTGCTCCCCGGGTGCCTGTCATGGCTGCCCACTGCTCACTAAAGGTGATGGGTTAAATGCAGAGGACAAATTTCACTGTGTGCACCGTGTGCTGTGCTGCTGTGTATCACATGTGATGATCACTACACTTTGACTATGTTTGATGAATCTTTTTTCAGAGTCACCTATTTTTCACTATAGTCATCACCAAAAGCTGCTTGATGAGCTGCTCATTAACATGAGTGAATGATCAGAAAGTGTTCAGTATAAACCTTCAGGACTGCTGGAAACAGTCCCCTAAAGAGAGACTTTTTCACCTTGTTTGCTATTTATTTGTTTGTTTTTGTTTATTACATAACCTCACGTGTTATATCGTAGTCCTGTGTCTTCAGTTTTGTTCTATAATGTAAAAAAAAAAAAAATTGCAAAACCCATGTTAGGATGTGAAGTATACACCACAAATCACAATCAGAAGGGGGACCAGCTTTCTTCCAGGTCTTCAGGTCTGCAAGCTGGGCCATAAAAAAAGCTGGAGGAGAAGCTAAGGGGGGCGGCTGGTTTATGGTGAAACCTTGGTTGTGGATCTTCCCCAGGTTGGCCTCTGGATGTACCCATTTCCTCCCAGTTAGTTTGTTCTGTTTGGATGCACATTTTTTGTTCCCCTTTTTGGTTTTCTTTCGTTTGTGGGGTTTTCCCCTAAGTGAATTGGTGAAGTTAAGGAGGACAGAGGACGTCCTTTTTGAGGTAAGGGGTGTCCTTTTGGTCCAAAAATCACAGCTCACTACTAACACTGCTGCTGTTGTCACATCCCTACACTGCCCCTACTGTTCATGTTGGTACTGCACCTTCGACGCCAGGCAGCACTAGCCTAGCAGATCAAGCTGCACATTCAAATGCACCACTTCACAACATGCAGCTGAGCAATGTTCTAAACCCACACACTGTTCCACGGGTCAGGAATCACGGCAGCCTCGCTGCATTGAGGCAGAGGTCCGGCGTCATTGCGGGTGCACTGGCCGTGTCCCAACAAAACCTGACGACTGCACAAAGCCAGCACTTCCTTTAAATCTAAAATGAAGAGCTAATAGGGGGTTCAGTGCATTGGTCTGGTCAGCCTTATTCAGGTACTACAAGCAAACGCTGGTAACATCAACATCAACACATAGGCTGCATTCACACTAGACGTGTGAATCTTCACCGGCCTCGCGATTCTGGTGCACTGGTGCGCTGTACCGCCGCCAGAAAATCACCAAGCAACACCATTATGGCAAAAACCTATTATGTCTCACGATGCTTCGATTATGAGATAAATTTCACCAAGCCTAGTTCACACTGCAGGACGATTTTTGCTTTTGCTCTAATGTGACCCAGATTAGTCAATAGAACTCCAATTTGGGTCACTTCAGTGTGTTGTCACAAATCAGATCTGATATTTTCTTGCGAAAGTGGCAGCACCCGGTGCACACAGTGAAATGTGGACTCATCCACCTTCAACCAGTTTACTGAGGGAGCAGCGGGCAACCATGAAAGGCACCCGGGGAGCAGCATTGTGGGGACGGTGCTGTGCTTAGTGCAAAATATGATATTGGCCACAATATAAAGAGTGATGGGAATGGGAGAAGAAAAAAAAAAAAAACTGAACATTAAGGCCTGCAGTCTGAACCGTTTCATATGAACCTGTCTGTCCACACACGGAGTCCTACCTTCCAGAGGGTCCCGTGTTAGCCCCAGCTGGCTGATGATGTAGCGGGGTATGTCTGTCTTTATGCCCCGCCCTTCTTTGGCATGATCCTCGGCTGCTTCCAGCCGCTGGTAAAACTGCACCGGGTCAAATTCCTGTCAAAACCACAGAAGACGGTCTAACGCTGCAGACAGTACGCCACTCTGTCACATGACTGTGGCCGTCACACGGCGTTTTTACCAACCAGGCATTCAAGTAATCTTGCAGGTCTTGATATGATAATGAGGATCCTCTTGACAAGCTTGTTGATGACCGCCACCTCATCACTTTCAGAGCGTTCGTAGGCCTGCCGTGAAAAACATACAATTACGGTCAAACTGGCACATGCTGAAAGAATCATGATAGATGATTTACATCTACTACCACCCTACGTCCTACCTTACTTTTCTTCTTTATACAGCACGGACAGGCAATGTTAAAGAGGTTGGAAAGTGGGATGATAATATAGCTTTTTCTACCTAATGCTGCAATGCTACGCAAACACACACACACACACAAAAGCAAAAGAAAAAAAATCGAGATAATATTTGCAAAATTGATCCGAGATGATTGCCTCCCCTGTTTGATTTGGCCGAGACCAATAGGCAGGACTCATTCGAACAGTACGTCTTTTTTCCATAGCGGAACAATCCACGTCAAGGTGGTGAAAACATTGAAATACGGAAACAAAATCCGTGCCACCTGGCTTTACGCCAGAGCACCGAGCTAAGAGGAACAAAAAGGTTTTGGTGAAAACGTTCCTTCGACTAGATCTGATGCACTGTTGAGTATCCTCGTGTCACTTACACTCAGTAAACATCTGATATAATAATATTCAGCATGCTTCTGTTCTGCACTACATTTTTCCCTGGAGGGAACAGCTGGAAAGAACGCCTAAATCATGTAAAAATGGTCCAACGTGGACTCAGACGAAGTCTCACGCACCTCGTGCAGGAACTTCTCCAGCTTCTCCTGGAGCTCCATGAAGTAGCACGACGTGACCAGGGCATTCTGGGACTTCTCCAGGCAGTCTCTGGCCAGCTCCACTAGCTGGTGCTGAATGAATCCCAGCACCCCGTCGGCCAGCGGCAGCGCTCTCTCCGGGGAGTTGTCGGCAATGACGGCCAGCAGGCGCTCCTCCATCTGAGCTGTGGCCTGCACCGCGGAGAGAAAATAAATCATAAAAAAAAGCACTCATGTGAGCGATCTTAGACTAATTACACCACCGTACAAAGGTTTAGGGTCATTGTATGGCATGGGGGGAAAAAAACATGAAACATTTGCATAGAAAATGCATAGGTTTGCATTGAAATCAGTGCAAATAAGGCAATTATCTTCCTAAAGTGACAGACCTTGCCTTAATGAACATAAAATCATTCCATATCATTCTTACATTTAATCAGATATGGCACTGCTTCTCAAACACAGCTTCACTGGATCCAAAACTGACAATGTGCATAATTACCTTGGGAAACCTCTCTTTGTAGACATGATTCATCATGACTATTTCATTATCAAATGAGCCGCATGTCCGGCCAGGGCTAAAAAGACAAAAGAAAATGCTTTTAATAATTAAATAAAACCTATTAAAGGTTAGATCATATGCTCATTATATTGTATTATATTGCATAACATTACATCAGGTCCCTTTTATCCCACTCGCCTTGTAACATCAAAAAGTACCTTTATCCTCTAAGGCTTGAATTTTATTAATTTTTTACCCCAAACACTGAGATAACTTACGTAAACTAGGAGGCAATATTGAGAATATTTCACTAAAATGTAAGTAATGCATAATCAAATTTGACATACAGAAATGTCAAAAGAATCCTTTATACAATTTTATACTGCTGCCATAGGGCAATGATACAAGTATAACCCGTTCTGTCATTTCATGAGATGACCGCCACCAAATTTCCACCACAGGGTTCTTACACTGTTAAATGTCACAAATATCACAGGAGAACTGAACAAATCAATCAGTTCTAAAAATCACAATACCAGGGTGTATTTTTGTCTACACGGGTACATTATGCTGGGTAAACTGAAGCGTGGAGACTTCATGTCACTTAATTTGTGGCAAAGTTCACACGCTGCTCATGTAGGACTAGTGACGAGTCGACCGCACGACTCGATTTGCAGGTTCTGCCGACGCTC
This sequence comes from Denticeps clupeoides, assembly GCF_900700375.1. Lineage (NCBI taxonomy): Eukaryota > Metazoa > Chordata > Actinopteri > Clupeiformes > Denticipitidae > Denticeps > Denticeps clupeoides. Next base: position 3,902,623 of record NC_041710.1, read on the forward strand.
CCCAAGTGGAAAAACACGGTCACTTCAGGCATGAGGTGAGTTCTTCTTTCCTCGTTTCACTTTAGTCCAAGTGTGGCCAACCAGAGCCTGGATGAAGGGGAACAGAACTCTCAGCTCCAACACATGGTGGTGTGTGCTGGTGTCGAGCAGCTGGCCCAGTCATCTCAAGCAGGGTGCTCAGCCCAGTTAGGGACGTCCTCTGGGCCAGTTAACCTTTTATTTTTGTCCAGCTCAAAAACAGAATCCTTGGCTGCATGACCCAAATGCTACAAAGTTAAATGTAGGGCTCGTCCAGACGGGCCTAAAATTCTTACTAGAAGCCAGCCATATATTGACATTATTGACGAATGTATTATTCCAACTCCCGACCTGACCTATACAGGGAGTGCAGAATTATAAGGCAAATGAGTATTTTGTCCACATCATCCTCTTCATGCATGTTGTCTTACTCCAAGCAGTATAGGCTCGAAAGCCTACTACCAATTAAGCATATTAGGTGATGTGCATCTCTGTAATGAGAAGGGGTGTGGTCTAATGACATCAACACCCTATATCAGGTGTGCATAATTATTAGGCAACTTCCTTTCCTTTGGCAAAATGGGTCAAAAGAAGGACTTGACAGGCTCAGAAAAGTCAAAAATAGCGAGATATCTTGCAGAGGGATGCAGCACTCTTAAAATTGCAAAGCTTCTTTAGCATGCTCATCGAACAATCAAGCGTTTCATTCAAAATAGTCAACAGGGTCGCAAAAAGCGTGTGGAAGAACCAAGGCGCAAAATAACTGCCCATGAACTGAGAAAAGTCAAGCGTGCAGCTGCCAAGATGCCACTTGCCACCAGTTTGGCCATATTTCAGAGCTGCAACATCACTGGAGTGCCCAAAAGCACAAGGTGTGCAATACTCAGAGACATGGCCAGTGTAAGAAAGGTTGAACACAAGCTGAAACGTCAAGACTGGGCCAAGAAATATATCTCAAGACTGATTTTTCTAAGGTTTTATGGACTGATGAAATGAGAGTGAGTCTTGATGGGCCAGATGGCTGGATTGGTAAAGGGCAGAGAGCTCCAGTCCGACTCAGACGCCAGCAAGGTGGAGGTGGAGTACTGGTTTGGGCTGGTATCATCAAAGATGAGCTTGTGGGGCCTTTTCGGGTTGAGGATGGAGTCAAGCTCAACTCCCAGTCCTACTGCCAGTTTCTGGAAGACACCTTCTTCAAGCAGTGGTCTGCATCCTTCAAGAAAAACATGATTTTCATGCAGGACAATGCTCCATCACACGCGTCCAAGTACTCCACAGCGTGGCTGGAAAGAAAGGGTATAAAAGAAGAAAAACTAATGACATGGCCTCCTTGTTCACCTGATCTGAACCCCATTGAGAACCTGTGGTCCATCATCATATGTGAGATTTACAAGGAGGGAAAACAGTACACCTCTCTGAACAGTGTCTGGGAGACTGTGGTTGCTGATGCACGCAATGTTGATGGTGAACAGATCAAAACACTGACAGAATCCATGGATGGCAGGCTTTTGAGTGTCCTTGCAAAGAAAGGTGGCTATATTGGTTGCTGATTTGTTTTTGTTTTGTTTTTGAATGTCAGAAATGTATATTTGTGAATGTGGAGATGTTATATTGGTTTCACTGGTAAAAATAAATAATTGAAATGGGTATATATTTGTTTTTTGTTAAGTTGCCTAATAATTATGCACAGTAATAGTCACCTGCACACACAGATATCCCCCTAAAATAGCTAAAAATAAAAACAAACTAAAAACTACTACTAAAAAAGAACATTCAGCTTTGATATTAATGAGTTTTTTGGGTTCATTGAGAACATGGTTGTTCAATAATAAAATTATTCCTCAAAAAAACAACTTGCCTAATAATTCTGCACTCCCTGTAAGAACATGTTTGTGGTAAAGGTTGTGCAAAAAAGTTAATTCTACAGTAGAGCCCTGAGGAACTACAAGAAATCCTCTATACGGTGCGCATTTCTGATGAAAAGACACGGCTGGAGAATCTATGTGTTTAATAGGGCTGCAACTAACGATTATTTTAGCAATCGATTAATCTGTCGATTATTTTTTAATTGATCATAAAATCGGATGTTGCCTGCTGCGGTAAGAAGTGAAGTGATTGTCACATTCGAAAGGTTAACCAGCACCCTTGGCGAGAAGTGGGCAGCCATGAAAAGCGCCCCCGGGTGAGCAGAAGACAACATTTTAGATCACGTTCCCATGTGGACGCAAGTCATTTTTTGTTTTTTTAAACCAGAAAACCGTTCTCGTATGGGCGGGGCCTAAACCTGATAAGAGTTGGGACGAGTGGCATGACACGTTCACCCACCTGAGGCTGCGAGAGCGCTGCCGCCTTGGCCCCGCATTCACCTCCTCATCGGCGACGCTCTCCGAGCTGAAGTGCTTGGAGAGGAAGTGGAGCTCGTCCACGGTGGGCTGGGAGGGGAACTGATGGAGGAGCTCCTGAGATGAGGACAGAGACTGGAAGACGGTGGAAAGGAGGACAAGACAATATACTCATGTAATAATCTACAGGTTGGGCCATTTCTATGGATACACCTTAATAAAATGGGAATGGTTGGTGATATTAACGTCCTGTTTGGGGGACATTAGTATATGTGAGGGGGCAAACTTTTCAAGATGGGTGGTGACCATAGTGGCCATTTTGAAGTCGGCCATTGGCCAACTTTTGTTTTTTCAATAGGAAGAGGGCCATGTGACACATCAAATGTATTGGTAATTTCACAAGAAAAACAATGGTGTGCTTGGTTTTATCATAACTTTTTAACATGAGTTATTGACAAGTTTCTGACCACTAATAAAATGTGCTCAATGTCACCAACCAGTCTCATTTTATTAAGGTGTATCCATATAAATGGCCCACCCTGTACAGTTGATTTGATTAAATACTGAATATTTGATGTATTGTTCACATTATTTATCGTCTCCAGATCAGACCTTTACTGACACCTCCCAAATTTTAGATAACTTTCTGAACACAAGGGGGAAAAATATAATTTCTATAATAAAAACTACTAGCATGGTCCTTACTGTAATAAGCACTTTTAGACCAGTTCTACTGATATTATCATGTATAGGGCCGCTCAAGACGTCGGCCCCCACAGAGCGTGCGTGAGAGCAGGGATCGGATTTCTGCGGCGGAGAAAGAGCAGCGCCGCGTACGGCGCGATAACGAAGCTGCCTTCCTGCACATAAAGCGCCCACTGACCGCCGCTCAATGGGACTTTGTTGCAGACGGGCTGACCTCATTGCCAGATCCTACTGTATCCCCCCCCCACCAAAGAAATAAACGACCCCGCTCACTGGCGAAAAACAGCACATCCAGAGCCGCTTCGCTCAAACAGTAATTATGCAGGGAGTCTGCAATTAACCCAGAAATGGCTTTTACCGAAGGGAACAGGGAGGAAGCAGAAACACACAACTCACAGACACAGAGGAGCTGGTGGGATTCGTTCCATAGCCGGACGAGGCCAGGGACCATCGTCTTGCATCCGGTCTAAAAACAGCAAACACACGGTCACGTTCTACCTTAAAACGTCCCCTATTGTGACATTTTCTTTGCTTTTATATAGTTCCTATTGGTCCCCTAATACTGTAGTTGTGAACACAACTTTTATTGGTGGGGCAGATGAAGCATGAGAAATGGGAGGTAACCTTGTCCCTCATCAGACCGAAACAGCAAGGCCATTTATAGCCACTGCAGGACCATAGACAGGCTGGGGGAACTCCTATTAATGTTAAATCATCTCACAGTCACAGCTTCATAATAGGGGACCATTATAAATAAAAAATTTAAATTGCCATATTAATTGACAATTAATTAAATATTCATAAACAATTCATGAACAAGCATTTTAATTATAATATTAAATAAACACAGTAAACAATATTTTTACATTTCAAGAAGTCACAAGCACCTTTTCGGTTTAATAACACTACATACAAGTACTACATACATGTTATGGGGATAAAGTGTCATCAAAATGTCCCGTGCATCACACAGAATAGTCCATTAGCACATGTTCAGATATTTAATTTGCATATACTATTCTTACCACTTTTCTTCTGTTGATCACATTTTATCCTTTCTTTAGTTTTAGTTCGCTTACTAGGCCTGTGCAATGTTACGATTCGGGTGGAGAGTAAGTGTCATATTTGATTAAAGGTTTTTATTAAATAGTCTTCCTTTTTGAAAATATCTTGTTAAAAAGGTACCTTAAAAAAAAATGTAAAAAATCACACAAAACCAGGGAAGAAAAACAACAACAACAACTTCCTCCACATTCTAGCATTTACGAAGCCCGAGGGGCAGCAAGATGGAGGTCATGTGAGGACCTGGACGGAAGTGAACTGAGGACGAAGAAAGGGCCCCTTTAAAAGCCGTTTTGAGACTGTGGGCCAGCGGAGTGACATCTGACGGCCCCTCTGCTGCGGCGGCTCTTCAGGCCTCGCCGTGCCCACCGCAGCCAAGTCGGGGAACTGAGTAAACGACAGTAGCACTCGTGCGAACAGTCACGAAAATGCTCGCCGATGCATTCGCAACAGCTTACTTGGTACAACCATTTTCAACAGGCACTGCAGAGGGCGGACATCACCCCAAATTATGGAGTTACGGGAGGGGAGTCAAGCTGTGCAAATACTGTTCAAGTCATTTTTAATTAGTCTTAGAAGAAGTCTTCGCTTCTCTCTCTCTTTTACAATTATGTAATTGAACGACGCACATTTATTTGGCCTGTTGAGTATTAAAAGGCCTTAGAAGCAATATATATGTGTGTGCATTTTTAACAAAGTCAGAACAATCAGAAAATATTATTTTAATAGTATCGAGTACCATCCTTAGTGTTGGTATTGAGTTTGAAATGTCAGTATCGTGACAAGTCTACAATGGCTTTGATGGCCTAGCGGGCCACCAAACAGACCCGTAACGGAAGGTTGCTGGTTCGAATCCCGAAGTGCAAAGTTGCCATTGAGCACCCTTATCGCTCTGGACCGACTAAAAATTCCCATAACAACTGTAAATGTCGGAAAAAATTGTCCATTGTTTCTAACACAGGGTCTCATTAAAAGAACAAAAAATGAAGTGACGGGGCTAATCGTGGAGCGACGTGAGGACGTGAACAGAGAGCAACAACTTGTACGGAGGGCATCAGGGAGGCCACAGCGTAATTAATTCGCTCATTAATAATCAAGTTGATTTAAATAAACTGTTTTATTGACGAGTTAATGCCTCATATTGACGAGTTAATGCTTTATTGACGAGTTAAAGCATTAGTCTCAAGATCCGGTAAGCCGACTGCCAGTTTGAGCTTCGTCCAATTTCACGTCTCAGGACCTCTCCGAGCCGAGATGAGACTGACTGGTCGCGAAAATGCCAAGCCCAGGCTCCTTCGGGCAAAAACGCGCCCGACTCTGCAGCACGCACGGGCGTGCCAGAGAAAAACGAGAATTAAACCGCGAAGCTTAATGCGTGAAAGACCTTTTTTTTTTTGTCGTTTTTTTTTAACTGCATTCCCAAGCCGGCAGCAGAACTTCTCACGTTTCGGCCCCACCTTAACAAGCCTCTGGGGATCATTAATTCTTAAACAGTGAACGTGGCAGGAGGCTTCTACAGGGTTCTCCTCATGCCTCGTGTAGAGCAAGGAGCGGCTAGAGGGAAAAGGCCGAACGGATCTCACCGCCGGACAAACGGGAAGTTGACTGCAGGGTTGCTGGAGACGTTTCTTGGGCTGTCCGAAGGGCTGCCGCCGCTGGCTATAAAAAAAAAAAAAAAAAATCGGTAAGGTGGCAGTTTTGTTAAAACAGAGTCCTATAAAGGTCACTTGTTGCCCTCTGCATACGCAGCTGATAGATTTGGACGCCAACCAGAAGACCCAGGTTCAAATCCCACTTACTTCCATTCTGTCCCTGAGCAAGACACTTAACCCCTGAGTGTCTCCCGGGGGGGGGGACTGTCTCTGTAACTACTGATTGTAAGTCGCTCTGGATAAGGGCGTATGGTAAATGCTGCAAATGTAAATGCTTCGCCTTCACGTCTGACCTGCAAATTTTGGAGGGGATCACAGAGCAGTACTGTCTACCTGCAGATGGTCATCAGGTCAAACCAGGAGCCTAAAATCTGATTTTTTTTAAAAAAAAAAAGTTTATTTATTTTAAATTTTTGTGTTATTTTTTGCTCTACGATGTAAAAAGGTGGAAAAAAAAAATGTCAAAATGTCAACCAGCACAGATCTTCCCACCTCCGGATACGTACCCGCGTGAAACGGCACCGGCGAGATCGGCTGCGACAGCGTGGGCGAAGGGCTGCCCACCGCCAGACCCTTCCTCTTACGGCCTCTGCGGAGAAGAGAAGCACAGCACGTCAACGCACGTCGCAGCGGGGATCCCTGCATTCATGTAGATCTGTTACTACAGAATATTTAGATGAACTTATAACCTTCTTATTGTCTGACTTGTGTATAGAAACTACTACAGAGTGAATAAAATGGTTTTTATTCATAGTTGGGGGGTCCTAGTGAACCAGAATCAATCACTTCATCGATGGAGACATGGAAGCACGTTGTAAGTCGCTCTGGATGACTTACAATGTAAAAAAAACTACAGATCCCACAATGCAGCGCTTCAGTTGCAATCTTTCAACTGCAGCCGAATCGGAGCAGTCTCCACTGGGGACGTGCGACGCCACCGATTTCCTTTTCGGTCCCATGCCGAGTGGAATTCGGGTTGATGAAACGTTTGCCGCGGAGCACCTGATGATCAGAACGGTCGGTAGATCCTTTCTGCTAGAATACAGCCTTACCATCACGGGGACGGAAATTTTATTTTTATGACTCGTACACTGAATCATCCTTCGATGCACTTTTCCAAGCGTGTTACGGATGAAGCGGCCTGACATTTTTAGGCTGGCGTGAAACTGATTCACCGTAAATAGACAGACGCGGCGAACCGCCGAAGGAACAAACGAAGGGGCAGCGGTGGCCTCGCGGGGAAGGAAGCGGCCTCGCACCATCGAAGGATTGCAGGTTCGAATCCCGAACCGCCAAGGTGCCACCGAGGTCCATAACACACCTCTCCCCATGCACCAAGGTGCCACCGAGGTCCCCCATACACTCCTCCCCGGGCACCAAGGTGCCACCGAGGTCCCCACACACACACTCCTCCCCGGGCACCAAGGTGCCACCGAGGTCCCCCCTCACACTCCTCCCCGGGCACCAAGGTGCCACCGAGGTCCCCCACACACTCCTGCCCGGGCACCAAGGTGCCACCGAGGTCCCCCACACACTCCTGCCCTGGCACCAAGGTGCCACCGAGGTCCCCCCTCACACTCCTCCCCGGGCACCAAGGTGCCACCGAGGTCCCCCACACACTCCTGCCCGGGCACCAAGGTGCCACCGAGGTCCCCCACACACTCCTGCCCGGGCACCAAGGTGCCACCGAGGTCCCCCACACACTCCTGCCCGGGCACCAAGGTGCCACCGAGGTCCCCCACACACTCCTGCCCGGGCACCAAGGTGCCACCGAGGTCCCCCACACACTCCTCAAACCGCCAAGGTGCCACCGAGGTCCCACACACACTCCTCCCCGGGCGCCAAGGTGCCACCGAGGTGCCACAAGGGTGACGCAGGGTTACATGCAGAGGCCACCATGTGGTGCGACGTGTGTCACAAAGCCTGGTGATGCGCAACATGATACGTCACCGTTTCCTCCATTTTCCCACAGATGTCGCTTGTCGAGGGGAACAGGAACGTGGGGTTTGCCCGCGTAAAAAAAAAAAAAAAGCGCTGCGCCGCTGCGGTGGAAAAGTTACGCGCCGGATCAACAGATACTGACCCGCCCGGTCCCCGCCCAGCCCCGAGGAGCCCGGGGTACCCCGGCGGCCACGTTTCACCCTCCAGAAATAAGCACGGGGCGGACGCGGACAACGCATTCTGGCGACGGTGCGCGACGACCGCGTCTCCGACCTGTACACGCGGCGGCGGCGGCGGCCCGGAAATGGCGGGGTTACCCTTTCTTGTCCCGCTTCAGCAGACCCCCCGTCACCAGCTGACTTTTGGAACTCGAACACACGGTCCAGTAATTTCTGTCGGACATGGTGGTGGTGACGGCCCGGGACCGGAACGTCCTCAGGCGGGGCGGCGGAGTGTCCGACTGCGGCCCGGACGAGCGGGACCCATCGCGGCAGGAACCCGGACGTCGGAGCCCCGGGGACGGAACACGATCCGCGCCGCGTTCGGACCGCGGGAGCGGAACCTCCCTTTCCTAACGGCGGCAGAAAGGCAGCATGGGAAGAGCCAGTTTCCTCCTCCTCTTCCTCCTCCTCAGGCTGCAGCAGGAAAAACATGGAGGAGGAGGAGGAGGAGGAAGTCGTCACCAGGGACCGGACCGGACTGCAACACCGGCGGATCCGAGGTGGCTTCACGGCAGGAGGAAGACCCACATCGTCCGCAGCAACGACCACTGTCATCTAGGAAAAAAAGCGCTTGATAAAAAAAGAGAGTGAAGTGATGCACAGCAAGCACCACGAAACGTGTCCTCTGCATTTAACCATCACCCTTGGTGTGCAGTGGGCACCATGACGGTGCTTTGCTCAGTGGCACCTCGGCATTCGAACCGGCAACCTTCTGATTACGAAGCCACTTCCTTGACCGCTAGGCCACCACCGCCCTAATAAGAAACGTGTCCCCTGCTTTTAAATATCACCCTTGGTGAGCAGTGGGCACCATGACAGTCGCCCGTGTGTGGGGACGGTGCTTTGCTCAGAGGCACCTCGGCATTCGAACCGGCAACCTTGTGATTACGGGGTCCGCTTCCTTAACCGCTAGGCCACCACTGCCCCAATAAGAAATGTGTCATCTGCTTTTAACCATCACCCTTGGTGACAGTGGGCACCGTGACAGGCGCCTGTGGAGCAGCGTGTGGGGACGCCGCTTTGCTCAGAGATTCGAACCGGCAACCTTCTGATTACGGGGTGGGGGGGGGTGCTCCCTTACTTAATAGTCTTAAGCACCGATAAAAACCAGTGAAAATTGGGCCACTAGATGAAATGTTGAGTTACGGGGAGTGTTGGCCTAACAGTTAAAGTAGCCGCCACTGAGTCGACTAAAATAAAAGCGGTTAAGGAAGCAGCCCCGTAATCACAAGGTTGCCGGTTCGATACTCGATGTGTGTAGTGAAATAAGTCTTTTTTTTTTTTTTTTGTTCAGTAGTGGCACCTTGGCAGTTTGGGCGGTTCGGGGTTCGAACCCACAGCCGCTTTCTTACCCGCTACGCCACCACTGCCCCTGTCCCCTTATTTTACCGACATCTCTACAGATCAACATGAATGTTTTTACCACTTTCCCCTTTTAATCATTATTATTTGTATTTTATGTGAACGTAAGTGAGAAACTGCTGTATTTGTAACAGAAATTGTTCTCAATTTTGAATTTTTATTAAGCAAACTTAAAATGTGTTCGTGTTTGGGGTGGTAGTAGCCTAGTGGGTAACACACTCGCCTATGAACCAGAAGACCCGGGTTCGAATCCCACTTACTACAATTGTGTCCCTGAGCAAGACACTTAACCCTGAGTTGCTCCAGGGGGGGACTGTCCCTGTAACTACTGATTGTAAGTCGCTCTGGATAAGGGCGTCTGATAAATGCTGTAAATGTAATGTAATGTAATGTTTGATCAGATGCATTGCAGATGCAGATGCATTTTTCGTTGCCAAGTTATACAAATCTTTGTAGAAAATAAAGCATTTTGGGGCGCAGGACGTGACCGTGTGCTGATCTCTCCGGGGGTGAACCCCCTAGTTGGCTAAAGGCCCGGCAGGCCGTGTAGACGATTTCCTGGGGCCTGATTAGCGATCCGGTGAAAGGCTCCTCTTTTGCCGGGAAGAAAGCCACCTCTGTGGCTCGCACTCACGTGTTGCCTCTTCGCGGAAGGCTCAGCTCCTTCTGAAACGACAAGGAAAACACGAGTGACGGTCCGCATTCCCGTGAACCCTCACCGTGCAGAAGGCCTTCTTACATTTCGTACGATGGCGCGATTTTCTGCTCTCGCCAAGCAACATTTTTCTTTTTTAAGTTTGCCTGAAATGGTATTCGTGAACACCGTGGCCGGTTTTATCCAACGTCCCAGTGGTGGAGGAAGTGGTTCAGGGAGGGACTATCAAACCGCGCAAAGCCCACAAACACCAATGATGCCGATATGCAGGGATGTTCTCAGTCTCTCCCGACTCCCACATAATGACTGATCTCCTACCGGCAATATCTTATTGGTGCTCAGAGAACATCAGGAGAACCGAGTTACGTTCTCTACACACACCAAATAAGCAAATACTGCAATCAATTATTTATTTTTTTGCTGCGTTCATGGAATTTCACGGCATCAGCTGGTCGGAAAACAGCAGAAGATCTTGAGGGAACTGTAAAAAAAAAATTCACACTTGGTTACCACAAACTTTTTTCCTGACTTGCCTCTGCGCTGCATGGATAATTTTTGCTGTGCATTGCGGTGAACTGCGTCTGTAATCCCCCCCGACTGTGCCGGGGTCCCCTTTACTCATGCACTCTTAATGTGACAGTATTTTGGGAGCAAATACAGGAAAAAAAAAGGAGACCTGAGACTTGCAGCCACGAGACTTGCAGTACACGTCTGAGGCTTTAATAATTCACACATTTCATCCTGAAATCTGACCGTGGAGCTTCCAGCAGCAGTCTTATGACGTTGGGAAGCCCTGCTTTATACGAGACGCAGACTGAGGACGAGGCGAGACGTGCCCTGTAGATCTAATAAAACAGGAAGGACCAGACGGGCGTGAGATATATATATATATATATCACTGCATTGTCACAGACACCCTTATTTTGCTGGCAAGTGAAACCAGGAGATCAACCGGTGTTTAGATCCACCTGGAAGCCCGACAGATTTCAGATTTTGTCCTTCTGGTGACGCAGCGTTGGAAAAAACGCCATCCGACGGATTCGGGGCAGAGGGGGCAGAAATCACCATGGCAACCATGGTGATGGAGAACGCGGCAGCCCGTCTCCCCGGTTTCTGCGTGTGTCTGTCAAGCCGAGAAAACCGCTGGACAAAAGAAAAAGGGGGTGATAACGGGGGGCGGCGGAGTCATTAAAAGGATTTTTAATCCCGTTAAGTGGCGGACCCGTCATGTTCTCAATTCGGGGATAGAAAAAAAGAAGATATGAACAGATGCGTTTCTTTCCCATACAGACCGCCTGAAGCTAGCTTGGTCGCAGTAAGTTGCCCACGAACATGTATCTGTAACCACCGACATATTCCGTTGTGGGAAAATGTGTGAAACGGCACCTGGAGTCCACGGCGTCGCAGGATGTTGGGTTCGTCCATCGCTGAAAGCCCATAATCTGCAGTTTTCCCGTCCGCGCAACAGTTGCTTCTGTCCAGAGTCTTTATTCCCAGAACGCACAAGTCAGCTGACCCCCAAAGTCCTCCAATCACTGCCAGTCACTTGGGCTGAATAATTTATCATGATCATCACAGCTTGACGCATCGTCATCATCTTCTTCATCATCATCTGACTGCAGTGTGGACAGTTATGGTGGAAAAGAATCAGTCACTGGGGTCAAGGATCAATGCTTTCCTTGAAGACAGGTTTTAGACAGTCTCTGTTCTTCAACATTCTCCAGGTTCTAATATCCCCCCGTGGACAGAACCCTGGCACCGGCGGTCATGTGAGGAAACGAAGCTCGACTCCGAGTGGCACCATGATGCTTTGGTGAAACAATGGAGCATTTGACTGGAACTTTGAGGTCTTCCTTTGTTCTAAATGCCTGTTTATGTCCCATCCTAATTATCTCCATGGGCCTGAAATTTAAATATAAAGCAAATTTGCTTATTATACATTTACATTTACATTTACATTTACATTTACGGCATTTGGCAGACGCCCTTATCCAGAGCGACTTACAACGTGCTAAAGTTAACATCGATGAAGAGATCAATTCCGGTTCACTAGGACCCCCAACTATGAATACATCTATTTTATTCACTCTGTTGTAGATTCTGTACACAAAGTTCGACAACAAGAAAATTACAATTTAATCTAAATATTCTCTAAAGAGGAAGGTCTTGAGCTGTTGTTTGAAGGTGCTCAGTGACTGAGCTGTTCTGACCACGAGGGGAAGTTCATTCCACCACGAGGGGCCAAGACGGAGAAGAGTCTAGATGAGCGTCTTCCTTTTACCTTCAGAGATGGAGGGACCAGGCGAGCAGTACTGGAGGCTCGGAGTATACGAGGTGCAGTGCGAGGTGTAATAAGGGCTGTGAGGTAGGATGGTGCTACTCCATGTTTGGCTTTGTAGGCCAGCATCAGTATTTTGAACCTGATGCAGCTACTGGCAGCCAGTGGAGGGAGTGTAGTAGAGGGGAGGTGTGGGAGAATTTGGGAAGGTTGAAGATCAGTCGTGCTGCTGCATTTTGTATTAGTTGTTGAGGTTGAGGTACATAGTGGTAGACCAGCTAGAAGGGAGTTACAGTAGTCCAGTCGTGAGATTACTAAGGACTGAACCAGTAGTTGGGTGGCCTGGGTTGACAGATAAGGGTGGATTTGTCTGATATTGTAGAGAAGGAATCTACATGAGCGGGAAAAATTCCTGATGTGAGTTGAGAAGGAGAGTTGGATGTCTATTGTTACGCCAAGGTTGCGGGCTGTTGTAGAAGGAGAGAGCTGCGAGTTGTCTAGGGAAATAGCAAGATCCTGATGTGGTGAAGAATCTGCTGGAATGAATATTAGTTCAGTTTTGGTGAGATTGAGTTGGAGGTGATGGGCTGCCATCCAAGACGAGATGTCGGTTAGACATGCAGAGATTTTGGAAGCAGCATGTAGATCAGAGGGAGGAAAGGAGAAGAGGAGTTGTGTGTCGTCAGCATAGCAGTGGTAGGATAATCCATGTGAGGAAATGACCTCACCAAGTGATCTCGTGTAGAGGGAGAAAAGGAGAGGACCTAGCACCGAGCCTTGAGGGACACCAGTGGAGAGTCTACGTGAGGTAGAGGTGGATCCTTTCCAAGTTACTTGGTAAGATCGCTCATCAAGTTAGGAAGCAAACCACTGGCATGCTGAGCCCCGAATTCCAAGCCTCTTCAGGATTGACAAGAGAGTCTTGTGGTTCACGGTGTCAAATGCAGCAGATAGGTCGAGGAGAATAAGAACTGATGACAGTTTTGCCAATCTGGCTGCATGTAGCTGCTCGGTAACCGCCAAAAGGGCAGTCTCTGTGGAATGAGCTGTTCTGAAGCCAGACTGGTTAGGATCCAGGAGGTTGTTCTGTGATAGATGGAGTGATAGCTGGTTGTAGACACAGCGCTCAAGGATTTTGGATAGAAATGAGAGGAGGGATCTGTAATTGTTAATGTCTGTATTATACGTATCAATATTTCAAATACGTGCCTGATAAATGTTGGATTGCATATTATCTCATTTCTTATTTAGCCAAAAATCAGATACAGTATGTGCCTTTGCAGGCCCTTACAGACGACAACTTCTGAACACAAGGGGGGAAAAAATCTAAGCTCTAGAAATGGACGAAACCTTGGGAACCTCTACAGATGATCATCTGATCAAGCAGATAGAACAGATGATGCAAGCATTTCACTCCACATCGCACAGTGTATGACTGTGTGCGTGACAAATAACGTTTGAATTTGGGATGCAGAAAATGCCGAAAAAGTTGCAGGTCCCCTTATTACCACCAGGTGGAGCCATTGCCACTGTTCTGTACAATAATGCCTAATAGAGATGGCCACGGCAGGTCCCTTTAAACGTACGGGATCTTTAGAATCAGTTCACTAAAAAAGATTCGTTCGAATCACCGGATCATCCAGGAGCCCGCGACTCCGACTTCTTGAACCCGGGAGCCAGCGGCTACTGGGAGCCAGTGGGGTGGTGTGGGAGACTTTGGGAGAGTATTCTGTGTTGGTTGCTGTGGCCGGATGGCGTTCGAGGGTAGACCTGCTGGAAGAGAGTTTACGTGGGTCTGAACAAGTACCCGAGTGGCCTGTGTTGACGGATAAGGGCGGATCCGACTCCCACTGCGGATCCGTTCCCACACAAATACTCACGCATTTTCTCAAACCGCGGATTTTATACACTACATATTTGCTTGATATAGATTTTGCTATGTCAAGCTATATTTGTATTACAGCTTGTTTACTTTTTTACTACTTTTACTAGACAAATCTATTTACCGTTTATTTAATTTATTACCCTTTATTTATAATTTTTTTATAAATAATACTTTTCATAAATAATAACTTTGCACAGTCAAAACAGAGCTTGATTCAAAACAGGAAGTGTCTCGATTCAGTACGTTCTCTTAAACGATTCATTCTTTTGAAAGAATCGTTCGCGAATGACACAACACCAGTGCCTAATGCCTGTTACTCTATTAAAACAGAAAATATGTAAGTATTGTGATATGAATCAGTGTATAGGAGCATTGAATTATATGGACTGAATTGGGTTCTTTGGACTAGATTTGGACCTTCTTAAAACATCTTGATCCTGACTTGGGTTAAAATACAAGAGGACAAGCCAATAAACCCATCAGCAGGATCTAAAAAAAACAATTATTAAAAACAGAAATATATACAGCAATGCTGAAGTAATCGGACAGTAAACCGAACCGAACCGGTAGAACCAGCAGGGGGCGCCACAATGCCAGCGCGACACGTGATCTGGTGTGGAATTAAACTTTAGTGAACACCGTTGTTATTAAAAAAATCCCGAATAACGTGTAAAATAAACTTGACCTACAAAACACATTTTTTGCCAATTATCACTCACAGATTCTTCAGTGATTTGTTTTTTGGAACTCTGCATATAAATAAAATCAGCGAATAAGTAATTGGTAATTAATAATATGCTCCTGGTAATAAAACTAAACTCCTATCTGTGTGATGTAACCGTGTGTAATTCGCTTTGTTTTTGTCTGAACAGCAAAAAAAAAAAAATAGTTCTCAAAGGTGTGGCCTCCACTGGAGCTCAGGTGGACGCATGATGACATTTTTTGCAAGCTGCCCTGTAGTTTTGAAAATAGCTCTATTGTCGAGACACACAAAGAGCGGCTTGCGCAACACAGTTTTTTTTCACAAAAGACCAAACGTCCCGTGAGGAGCCGCGCCATAACCTGGTCCACCTTTCACACACTTCCATGCGCATAAAGGCCTTCACTCGTGACTCACAGGCCACAAAGAGACATCATCACTGCTCCTGCTGAAGTTTCCATAGATCTGTACTCCTGATAATGGCTCATGATAATTATGAAATAAGGTTATGAAATAAGTTCATTTCTAGAACATAACTGAAACTATCTATCTATCTATCTATCTATCTATCTATCTATCTATCTATCTATCTATCTATCTATCTATCTATCTATCTATCTATCTATCTATCTATCTATCTATCTATCTATCTATCTATCTATCTATCTCAATGCATATTATTTTTAATCATATCGATATATTGTCTGTGCATAACTGTTGTGTCATATTGTTAATTGTGCTCTTTTTGTAAACATTTCTTTCTTCATTTCTATGGCTTTAGTTTATGTTATATTATAATGTATAAATTTCTTTTATAATGTGCGTGGGAGGCGTCAAGTCGCGGCGGAGCAGCCATTCAGCCCATGCAAATATTTACAAGGGTTCCCATCAGCATTCGTCAGTTTTAGGTCATGGGGTGAAGGTCAGTGGCACCGGTTTATCTCTGGTTAAGGGGGGTCATTCTGAACCATACTTCCAATGCTTCAGGTTTTACAGTTTGGTGTTTCGTGACCCAAGCAGACACTCATGGTACACCAAGTACACCAATGGGTGTACGAATGACCGTGAACAGCTCCTAAAAATGTGTTTTGTTTTTTTTTTGATAGTGTGACACTACCAGTTGAACAGATTGCAAGCTGGAGCGACAGTGGGTGGCGGTTTGACTGTGAAAGGGGTGTGGTCGAAGACTATAAATGAAAGCATATGTGAAATTTTCATTCATAGCGTGAAGAAGACCTTACAGGAGATGCAGAGCTGGGTGACTCGGGCCGCTTTCTTCTGCCTGGGACTGCTCCTGGCCTGCTCCTCACCGGCCCCTCCTCTGCCGGCAAGCCGAGACGCGTTCAGGGGCCGGCAGCTGGAGGCCCTGAAGGCCAGCATCCTCAGCTACCTGGGCATGGAGGGACCCCCGGAGGCCGGGGGCCGGGCGTCCGGCCGGGAGATGAGCGGGATGCTCCTCCACTACAGGGACACGGTGCGGCAACTGAGGGCGAACGCGAGCGGCTGGAGGGAGGCCCAGGCCGTGCGCTCCGCCTCCGCCGTTCTTCAGCCAGCCTCTGGTAACCGCAGCTCCGCACCTGCCCACTGCGCGACCGGGTCGCTCTGTTAACTAACTCCGTCTTGCCGAAATTAGCCCGCCGAGGACCATGACAGAGTCTGAGGACGTCTGTGCTTAATGAGTCTGTGCTACAGCTCCTCGAAGGCCGGGTTCGGTCACGGCACACTTTATCTATCTTCTTCTTTCTCTGCATGTGAGAACCATGAACCTCTTTAGAGAGTGAATCTTTTTTTTTTTTTTTTGACGTCTTGCTTTTTGTCCACAGTGGACGTGCACGTGAAGAGGAAGACCCACGTGCGGCCTGGAGGTCCCTGGTTCAGGGCCGTCTTCGACAAAAGCCCCGTCGTCAGGGAAGCGCTGGCCGTCGCTCGGGCCGAGCTGAGGATTTACAGGGAACGGTCCAATGCTCTTCCCCTGGGCCCGGGAAAGGCCCGGCGAAGGATGCGCGTGACCGTGTTCGAGACCGGAGGCGTCCCCTTCCACCACGAGGACAGGTTTGCCCTGAAGAACCCCGCCGCTGAGACAACGCTGGATATTAGCGAGGCCGTGGAGAAGTGGGTGCGGAGGGATGCCAACAGCTCCCTGGTGGTCGAAGTGGGTCTCGCCGCGGGAGAGAGAATGGACCCGGGCGTCCCCGACGTCGTCCTAGAGCTGGACCTGATCACAAGCGAGGAGGAGGAGGAGGAGGCGAAGCCCAGGCAGGCCAGGTCCGCTGAGCAGGAACGGTGCGACGAGGGAAACAAGTGCTGCAGGAGGTCCCTGAGCGTCTCCATTCGGGAGATCGGCTGGTCGGACTGGGTGGTCGCGCCCAGCAGCTACAACATGTACTTCTGTGACGGCTCCTGCCCTCACAACTACAAGCCCGCCAGCATGCACACCCAGGTGAAGTCGCGCATGCACCACATGACCAAGGGCGCGACGCCGCAGCCCTGCTGCGTGCCGGCCGCCTACGAGCCCATGGTGCTGCTCCACTATGACAGTCGGGGGAAGCTGAAGCTCACGCCCTTTGAGGATCTCATCGTCAGCGAGTGCTTCTGCGCTTGACCCCCCGTAACCCTGTGACGCCGACGCGAAGGCGGACGTGTTTTAAGGCGGAAAACGTTGACAATACCAAAACTTACCCGGTGGCATTCCAGACTTTTCAAACCGTGGCTGAGAGTTCATCGTGGTTTACAGCAGCATCGGTCCTGGTGCACCACGCGCCGGTTCTTCATTGCAAAAGCCCCCCCAAAAAAATGTTTACAACTTGCCTTACGTTGAATACGACATTTTAAAAAAGCCCTGAGGCTAATTAATATGGGCTTCTCCGTTTGTACATATCGAGGCATAAATAGTATTTACATTTACGGCATTTGGAGGACTTGCAACATGTTTTCACCCATCAGTAAAAGCAAAAACATAAAATTTGCGATATTTTTTTATCTAACTGGTTTTATTTTTTAAAAACCACACAATTTTTTTTAAACACATGGATGACAGTGTACATAGCGTACAATATTTGTGGTGAGAATGAACAATATTTTCTACTTTTAAAATGGTTTTAATTGTCACAAGCACCAAATGCACATGTTCAGTATTGAGTAATTTCTTTTCTGTTTAATAAATTATTAAGAATTTATTCGTATGCTTTTTTACCCTTTCGCCCCAAAACCATGTGGATTTCACCCCTCAGAATGAGTTTACACAGGTTATCTAATGTCGCATCAAAGCTGGTATTAAGACAGACAAAATTATATTTACAGTACAATTACATTTACATTACATTAAAACTAAAAATGTTTTGCATTGTTCAAAACCAGACAAGTTGCCACACTCTTTATTGAGGAACCCCATGAGCTCACTGAGACCATGCAAGACATAAATGTTATATGCCATGCTAAAACTTTAAATATTATTTGAATGAAAAAGAACTGTTTACTGTTAATTTATTTATGTGCATTTTGTACTCTGTTACAGTGCTGTATGTTAAACGAATATGCAAACAATTTTATTGGTGATAAACATTTGAACTGTAAAACATAAAATGGACATTTCATATGAAAGCGAAATTATTGCAAGATGTGTGAATATTGATCTTTTATTTAAATGAAATTGTATTCAGTAATATTTATGTTGATTGTTTATACAAATAAAATAAAATAAACACCCTCATTGCCATTTATGTTGATTTAGTTCTAACAATAAATAATATCAGAAATGATGACTGATGCTGATAACAATGATGATGCTGACTGAACATGCAACACAAACCTGATTGATTGCATTTTAATATAATTCCTCATTCAGTGATGAGGAATTGTTCAATGATCTTCACACGGTTCACAAATTGTCACGGCAGAACAGCTTGCCTGAACGAAGCGCGTCACACCGGTCAGTTCAGGCAGTGGCACACAAACAGATCCATATAAAATGGCATTCAAGTGACAACAAAATTCAGATAATACATTCAGATAATATTTCAAGGTTAGGGTGTGTCATGGGCTAATGATATGGCAAGTGCAGCCTTGAATCATCGGTTCCCTGACCTTGACCAGGTGGAGCTTTGTGAAGGTACTGATGCATCCCTTTCCTTACACAACAAAAAAGATATAAACCTTTCACCTATAATCACCTATAATGACTCACGCACATATTGGAACAACAATGATAACAGTGACCGTCTATAATTTTTTTCTCTGTAAGATGATAATATAATGAACAAAAAATACATACAGCAACAAAAAAATTAAATCCCTCCATAATGGAATTGGATTCTAATAGGTTTTTTGACAAACAACTGATGAAAAGTTTAACTGGCGGAATATCCCACCACTTCGAAGGACAAAGCTCACCGATGTGAATCAATATCCCAGGCAAAAGTAGGTTAAGAGTGTTCCTGGTTCCAAGGACACAAATAAAACAATGATTCAGACAAAATCCTGCCATTCTCATAAACGAGCATCAATGTCCAGAACCTCCCCAAGGTCCACGCTAAGTGTTTGAAGTTCATCCCCAGTGTCTTTGAAAGGTCTCGTAACCACCCAGAAGATACGATTTCCCATAAGTGGAAGTGACTGTCTCAGTCTCAGAGTGCGTGGCACAATGAGAGCACTTTAGAAAACGATGATTCACAGAGGAATGTTCTTCCTTGGGCGTCCAAAAAAACGCATACGTCCAATTCAACACGACCTCGACCTTGCATAACAGTGGATTCTTCATGCGTCCAAAGACCACAGGTTAAAAGTGTACCATTTCCACTATTTGGTCACTATTCGGCAGTATTTTTGGAATGTTGAAGGATGGGGGCTTGTCTGCTAGTGTAAAGTCAAATTTGGCCTCATGATGTACATAAATAAATCAAAAAAAAGAAAAAAAAGAAAGAAAGACCGTCTTTAATAACGTCAGCGTATGAGATGTATTGACAGACACAGGTTCGATCATCCAGAATGAGGAAATCGCTTGAGCGAGAGCTGTCAATCAGCGGACTCTTTTTCTAAAAACATCATAAAAGATGATGTTCTGCGTCACAGAAGTAAAACTGGAGCAACCAAAAGGGTCGTTAGTTTCTCTTCTTCGAGATACAAGCAACTACAGAGCAGTTCTTTCTTGTTGTGTCTATTATTGTGGACCCTGAGGACGCCTATGTCGTGGTCCACACGCTTAGCGCCTATTTTATTCAATATTAATCCAGTCCCTGGCTGTCTCACACTAAACAACTCCTGCCTCATGAAGCCACGCCCCTCTCATCAGCCCTTTGCCCACTTTTCCCCCAACGGTATTACTCAGAGTCATTTGCTAAAGCAAAGTAAAAAAAAAACAACTTCCTCATCGGGTGCATCACGGATTTACATTTACAGCATTTATCAGACGCCCTTATCCAGAGCGACTTACAATCAGTAGTTACAGGGACAGTCCCCCTGGAGACACTCAGGGTTAAGTGTCTTGCTCAGGGACACGATGGTAGTAAGTGGGGTTTGAACCTGGGTCTCCTGGTTCATAGGCGAGTGTGTCACCCACTAGGCTCCTACCACCCTACCAGGGATCATTCAAAGCCCCACAGCGAGTCGAGTTGTACTCCAGTTGCAAAGTCAGCATCACCAAATACCCCCGCGCTGTTTCCTTCCCTTTAGTGAAGAAGAAGTGAAATGGGGGCCCTCAGCAACTGTCCCTTCATAAAGTGAAATGTGCGAGGCTTCCTCTGCAAAGTTGCCGAGACCAAGCAACCTGGGAAATTTTACTGCACTCGATTGCATCTGACTCAAAATATGTTGCACAAAGGATTTCTTATTTTGTGAAAAAAAATAAAAAAGATCTCTCTCTATATATATATATAAAATAAAATTTTAATGACATTAACACAACCTACAGTCACATTTTTGTTTAGGTTGTAAAAAAAAAACATGGATTTTGAGTCTTTCAGGCATCTGGCATGAGGTAGACGTCGTCCACAGAATTGTCTTTCTTTGGACTGCAGTGTGCGAAGGAGGGATCATTACAATAAATTGCATCATGGTCTGATTCACATTCTATGTAAAGGTCATCCGGTTCTGCAGACCTGCTGGAGAGAACAGGCAAGGACGCGTCACCATAAAAGGCTCAAATCGATTGGCATTGAAACAAAATCATCCCTTCACCCAATCCCAAGGCTGAGCGTCACTACTGCGCCTGCATGCTTTAAACCAGGGTTGGGCAAAAACCCTTGTAGAGTAATGAAGTACTATGCAATGCATTGCTTTGATAGACACACATTATGGAAGTATTACATAGTTGTTTTTAAGACTACAAAGCTTGCATGTTCATTGCAGTTCCGAAAAAGTTCATGCATTTAGTATATTCCAGCTTTGGAAAGTTAGTAGGGTAAACGAGTAGATATTTTGCAGTGATACTGCGGGCTGTTCGTTCCAATAAATCTTCCATAACTGAATTTTTGTTGCAATTTTAGGATTAAAAAACGATGTACTCCATGCGGAAACACATCCTGACAGTGACTGTAATTGTTATTTAAAATAATATGCGGAAAGGACTGTGGTGGACATGACATTTTGTTCTGATTCTTTGAAAAGTTCATGATTTGCTAGCCTGGCTATATTGGTTTTCCATTTTTGGAAAACAAATAGATTTATTGCAGTATTCTGGAACTGAATGCTAGTGCATGTCGATTTGTTTTAATGTTCCAGGTCTGGAAAGCTAGATGACACATCAAAGATCAAAGACATGATATAGGAAGTTGGGCAAATAGGAAGTTCTTCTATTTCCTAACAAACTGTCGAGTGTGTTTTTGAGTGAGAAATCACACTCACCTGTGTGAAGTCACCACTTCCGCGCTATCCGGGGCCCTGGGCCCGCGGATGTTTTCGTACACTGGGTTCTGTGGCGTCGCCTGGCCCCTCGGGCCCATGCCCGAGTACCGAGACTCTGCCGGCCCGCCGTGGCTCTCTGGGTCCTTGGCCTTGC
Organism: Denticeps clupeoides; assembly: GCF_900700375.1. Taxonomy (NCBI): domain Eukaryota; kingdom Metazoa; phylum Chordata; class Actinopteri; order Clupeiformes; family Denticipitidae; genus Denticeps; species Denticeps clupeoides. The sequence goes on from NC_041710.1 coordinate 3,924,435, forward strand.
TCGGAAATGAGACGCTGTGTCCCCGTCGCTTGATGACAACGTACGCGAGCGCTGCGAGGCCCGTGGCCACGGCGAGGAAGAACAGCGGCAGCCCGACGGCCAGGCCGACGGTACTGTTCGCCGCTGCGGTGGTGGTAGCGTTCGGCGCACTTGTGGAATTGGTGGCCATGGCCTTGAATTGAGAAATTCACAGAAAAACAGTACCATGAACACAGCCACTGTGAATCTAGACTACTACAGAAATGAAGAGGAATAAAACACGTATGAACATATACATCACTCACCACTCCAGGGAGCGCGAAAGAGAGGTGCTTCTCAGACGAGAGGTGAAGACACTTCTGTCTCGCTGTCTTCACGTAAGAACTTGCTTTCAAGTTCCCTATATTGTAGGCAAATCAAATGTAGAAGTAAAAAAAAAAAAAAAAAAAAGAAAAATCGCAATGACCACTGGTTTTCCTGTAAACTGATGTCATTTCTGGCAAAAAAATGCCTTTTTTTTTTTTCTTCTTTGCATGGCATTACCGCGATTTTATGCTGACATTCCACTTCACATGTAAAACAAGTGACAGCACTTATTTTTGTCTTTTTTTTTAAATACCTGGTTTTGATGTATTGGTTGTGTTCTTTTTATTCATTCACTAATGTCTTCTATAGTTCATTAATAGTTCATTTTTTTAGTTCATATAGTTCTTATAGTTCTTTTTTTTATGTATTATAATGTCCTGGATAATATTTTTCTTTGTTAAAATCCAATAAGCAAAACGCATGTATATTTTTGCATGCAGTAGAAGCCAGACCCACAAAATGTTTTTTTTTTCAGAATACCGTGAAATTCATGTGTAGATGAGACCGGTCATTTGGACTTTTTCCTCATTGTCACCTAATAATAGCTGCCAGCTATTATTATAATTGCAACCAAATGTGAATTACAAAGGCAAGGTCATAGCATTTTTTGGAACTTGTATTAAAAAAATATGTTATAACTGTTATTTTTGCAAGTGTTTAAACCATATTATGCCTATGTGATTATTCATAAGTCATTATGCCCAGCCCTGCATTTCCACTCTTCCTCTACGTAGCGTCTCATAAAGGCTGAGAACAAAGAAGCTGTACTGCAGTATAACACTGTTATCTAATATTCATCAGTGTCGGCCCTGTAATAGCAGTCTGTGTCGAAATTGTGGAGACTCGCAAAGAAATATACAAAAGGGGGAAAATCTGTGTAGTTTTTGCACAGTATTTAAATTCCAACATCATTTCATCGCTTCATCTTTTCACCGGTTAGGCCAACGAACTGCATAATCCCACACAAACTCCTCCATTTGCCTGAGTATCAAGAGAATTTTTTTAATGGTTTCCTTGGTTACATTACAGTCTGTATTTCAATGGACGGTGGGAGAAACCGCACATCTCTTAACTGTGCTTTTAATCCCTGAAAGCTGGTATTACATGACAATCTATCCGATTTATAATGAGACTGATGTGTGAGATTCCTCTTCGGTTTACTCCATGGTTAGGAGATAACCTTTCATCTTTCTTTATCAAGGATGCAGAAGCAGGTATTATCATCTTGACTTGTTATATGGAGGTCAGCGACCTGCCTGAATTAAGACAAAGTATGAGAGTTATCAGTTCAGATAGCAAACTCATTGAAACACCGATCAGCCACAACATTAAAATGTCCTGATAATGCCGCGTACGTTCTGCTCGCGAAGCCAGAACTTCTGAGGGATGTTGGACATGGACCCAACACGACCTCTGAAGATGCCCCTGGGAATCCGACGCCTTGGCAGCAGATGAAAGTGAAATGATTGTCATTGTGAGACACTGCAGCACAGCACATGTTGACACAACGAAACGTATGTCCTGCTTTTTACCATCACCCTTGGTGAGCAGTGGGCGGCCATGACAGGCGCCCGGGGAGCAGTGTGTGGGGACGGTGCTTTGCTCAGTGACCACCACTGCCCCAGATTGTTGGAGCCTGGATCAATCTCACATATCATGTGACCTGAAATTAATAAGAAGCAATGGATGTGCAGGGCAGTGGCGGCCTAGCGGTTAAGGAAGCGGCCCCGTAATCAGAAGGTTGCCGGTTCGAATCCCGATCCGCCAAGGTGCCACCGAGGTGCCACTGAGCAAAAGCACCGTCCCCACACACTGCTCACTCAAGGTGATAATTTAAATGCAGAGGACAAATTTCACTGTGTGCACCATGTGCTGTGCTGCGGCGTATCACCAGTGACTATCACTTCACTTTCACTTTTTTGTATGTCACACAAATGTAAAAAATGTGGCCCACATTTCATTGACCACTGTGGCAGAAATGCCCGTTTTAGTGTTAGTGAATAATGTACAAAATACACCGTATAAAATGAAATATGAGGCAAAATGGCGAAATGTTTGCTCCAGATTCACCGTTAGAAGTATGAAAAAAGAACAGAAACGTCGTGGGATTTTTTTTCTTTATCTTATAACGATATAAATTGTTACTGAGCCTTCACCCCGGGGGCGGGAAGCCACCTGCTCCCCACGTCCTCTGGCGGGGAGGGGGACCGCGCGCGCGCGCGCACGCACGCACGCGCGCACGCGCCGACGACGCCCCCGCGCAGGGACGTGGACGCGCAGCCGCTGCGTCTCATTGAAGGAAAACCGGGAGGCAGGAGGAGGTTCCAAAAAAAAAAAAAAAAGAAAAAAAAAAAAAAAAAAAAAAAAAAAAAAAACGAAAACCAACATGGCGACCTCGAACAATCCGCGCAAATTCAGCGAGAAGATCGCCTTGCACAACCAGAAGCAGGCCGAGGAGACGGCGGCGTTCGAGGAGGTGATGAAGGACCTGAGTATCACCAGGGCCGCGCGGGTAAGCGGCGCGGCGGGTAAACAATAACAGACCCCCCCCTCCCCCTCCCCCTCCCCCCGCCGCTCGCGTGCAGCCCGGGGGTCTCCGTCGGTCGCGCGCACGCTGCGGAACCGGGGCTCGTGCACGTTGTCGTCACTGTGCGTGTTTATTAGGTCGTGCAATGCGAGGGGGGGGGGGTGAGATTGACAGGCGTGTTTTCTCCCCCCCCCCCCGTTATGCATCCGACTGCACTGGCCGCTGTTACTATGGGGGGTCATGTTATCTTTTTTTCATTGTGTCACCCTTGGTGAGCAGTGGGCAGCCATGAAAGTGGCGCTTATTCAGTGTGTGGGGACGGCACCATGCTCTCCGATACCCAGATCCTGATCAGTCCCGCAGCCTAGATTATCCAAGATCCAGATCCTGGTCAAACCTGCAGCCTACTTTCTCCAGGGTCCTGATCCTGATCAGTCCCACAGCCTACATTTTCCAGGATCCTGATGTTAATCAGTCCCACAGCCTACATTCACCGAGATCCAGATCCTAGTCAATCCTGCAGCCTACTTTCTCCAGGGTCCTGATCCTTATCAGTCCCACAGTCTACTTTCTCAGAGATCCAGATCCTGATCAATCCTGCAGCCTACAATTTCCAGGATCCTGATGTTAATCAGTCCCACAGCCTACATTCTCTGGGGTCCTGATCCTGATCAACCTAACAGCCTAATATCTCCGGGGTCCTGATCCTGATCAATCCAGCAGCCTACTTTCTCCGAGATCCAGATCCTGGTCAATCCTGCAGCCTACTTTCTCCAGGGTCCTGATCCTGATCAGTCCCACAGCCTACATTCTCTGGGATCCAGATCCTGATCCTAATCAATCCCACAGCCTACATTCTGTGGGAAAAAAATATGGTAGACGCCACTGTTGCTCCCCTGGCGCAGGTCTTCTACTTCCGGTGACGGGATCCCGTGTTATTGTCGTGAACAGCTGTAAAAGTGCTAAAAATATATCCCGTGTGCGTGTTATATAATGCGGTGGCGTGCCCCAGTTTTATTCTTTGTAAAAGGATCTTAGATTAATACTTAATGCACACTTTAAAAAAAGAAAACAAACCGTCGATTGTTGTGCTGTATTCATTCAAAAACAGTCCGACTTTTTAAAAAAAAATTTTTATCTTACATCAAGGTTCACTTTTACACTCTGAGCTCTTTTAACATCTTATTTCACCGTGCCACAAGCAGGCCGCGTTTAACAAGTTCCAACGCGGTCCGATGAGGCTGTAGCATGTCAGGCGCGCTTTGCCCTGCACATTCACTGCGTTAAAAGAGCGCATGTAACGTTACTGTAACGTTACATACGCTACAGTAGACCCACTTTTGTAAACTGGTGCATCGATTGCACGTAGCGTGTGGAGGTTCTGCTTGACGGGAGAGAATGATGTGACCGTGCCTGTGGAGGTGCAAATGAAGACATTGGGGTGCGATCAATCAGCTGCACACATGCATCGGGTGCAGAGGTCAAGTGCATGTGCGCCAGAAAGCTCTGCCATTGTGCGGCTGGCCATGGTATTGTGGGGTTTTTTTCTTTTTCTTCCCCAATTCACACACTTTTCAGACCAAGTGCAATATTACAGATATCATCACACGCATTTATATGTATTTTAATATCATGATCAGTTGTTGACTTTACTTTAGATGGGAATTGGTGTGAATATTAAATTCGATTTCAGGATTATTCGGCGTTGGGAAGATCTCAGTTCCAGGGAGGCGTATGGGTGCGGTTGCACTTTGCTTCTATAGCCTGCACGCTCTATATGTTTGCATCACAAAACACGTGGAATCACCTGAAGGCACATGCCTTTAAAAAACAAAAAAAACACACACGCCCAAAAACACACCTGGGACAGTGTGGGTGGCTTGTCAGACAGCCATTCATCTGGGCGTGGCCAGGTAAAAAAGAAGAGGCATATGTGAGTTTTGTGCTACGCTACTTTAAAGACTCAAAGTTCCTTGTCGCTAGATAGATTTCCAGGACCTGGAATAAACTTTTTTATATAAAGTATAAATTAATACAGAAAACAATTTGCATATATACAAAATATGTAATATCTGATTAACTTTTGATTTTACAGTGAACAGATTATTAGGTCTGTAAATTAAATGAGTTTTTATGCGTTCGGTGTAGCGTGCAGTTTGCTCCGTTTACTTTGCGGGAGGTTATGAAATATGAAAAGGGCCTTCAACTGTCCCCTGATCCCCCTCCCAAATGTGCCACATAATCTGTTGTAAAACGATCAGGATGATGCATTGGATAATCCAGATGAAATTCGCCAGGCCTTCGGGGGGGATTGGCCGCATTTCGCATTCAGCTGGTCCGCTCCGCCACTTGAAACGTGTTATCTGTGCTCCTGTCTCGCGTCGTAGGCTGACGAAGGAAGAAGCTTTTTTTTTTTTAAATCACAGTAATAAGTACTGACGACTCGGCGTCCGTTTTAGTTACAGCTACAGAAGACGCAGTATCTGCAGCTGGGACAGAACAGGGGACAGTACTACGGCGGCTCACTGCCAAATGTCAACCAGATCCGAAACAGTGAGGTTGACCTTCCTTTCCAGGTGAGTTTACGTCCACTGCTCAGCTGGAATTCTGTGTGTGTATGTGTGTGTGTGTGTGTGTGTGTGGGGGTAAATGTATATGAATAGGGTGGTAGTGGCCTAGTGGGGTAACACACTCGCCTGTGAACCAGAAGACTCAGGTTCAAACCCCACTTACTACCATTGTGTCCCTGAGCAGGACACTTAACCCTGAGTGTCTCCAGGGGGGGACTGTCCCCGTAACTACTGACTGTAAGTCGCTCTGGATAAGGGCGTCTGGTAAACGGCGTAAATGTAAGTATATTAATGACACTGTGTTTATATCTGAAGTTAGTATGTTTTGTTGGTCTTTGCAGACTCCTTTTCCAAATTCAGCGGTCGACAGCAGTAGGACCAGTCGGCACCATGGGCTGGTGGACCGGGTTTATCGAGAGCGAAGTCGCATGACGTCGCCGCACCGCAGGCCGCTGGACAAACATGGCCGGCAGATATCCTTTCTGACTATTATTTTTAAATGGGCTTTGCTTGGCAGGTAAATTCATGTTGGTTTGTTCTTTGCATATTAAGTCACGTTAATACCAACTAGCTTTAAGAATAGTGGAATGTTTTTCGTCCTCTGTTTGTGGCGCCGCCTGGATGGACCGAGCCATTATCATTTGCCTGTATTGCCTACACCACGGGCCGACCCTGAATGAGGGAATAGAGCATTAACTTATTTTGTAACGCATGGGGAAAAACCAGAGTACTGTTAAGTAAGTAGTAATGCTGTCTGTTTAGTCTATTGCAAAATAATTCCTGTAATAAATATGACATATGGAAGAAACGCACCGTATCCTTGTGTTAACACATGTTTATTAAGGATCTGCTTTGGCCTTAACACGAGATCACATTGACAGCTGCCCGTATGGCTCCGTCTATCTCTCACCACCGCCTGATACCAGCTGGAGAAGGTGTGGACCGGAAGTAGCTGTGGTCTTTACTCATTCTGCTCACGGCTCCTGTTTCTCAATCAACACCAACATTTCCGCAGCATTACAACCCATATGCCTTTATTTCCCCAAAATAGCTTCCCTGCGTTATATTTTGCATGCTAGATGAAAAATGTGCACGGCAAGGACAAATGTTTTTTGCATCTCAAAATTGATGTTTTCTTTCAGTATTTAAAACAATGATAATTATATATATATATATATATATATACACACACACACACACACACACACACACACACACACACTTTAACCGACGAACATGTTCACCGACAGACTGTGGAACTGTGAACATACAGGGAGAAAAAATCAATCCGTTGATTTCCAAAAGCAGTAAACGTGGCGGCACAAATTATTTGTCTTAATTCTCATGTCCAGATCGTAGGAAGCTGAATCGGTGTGATGGGATGGGCGGTGGGTGGCCGTGTTATTGGTGCCTTTCATCATTGTCAGTCTTTCTCCTCGCCGTCTCCTCCAGGACCAACTCCGACTCGGCTCTGCACCAAAGCACTTTGAACCCCACTCCTCAAGATGCCTTTGCAGGAGGACCACAGAGCCTACAGCCAAAGCGAGGTTGGAATTTTTATTTTATTCCAATATGGAATTTTTTTTTTTTTTTTAAGTTATATTAGTTCCAGATTTGCATTTTTCCCACATTAGTTTTTCAGCAGAAGTTGCATTGTCAATGAAATTAAAGAATTCAATTTTAATGAAAAGTGACAGTGACATTAGATTTCCATCCTGTTAATGAAAAAGATTCATGTGTATTATGTATATTTTTATATGTTTATGTTGATTATGGCTGATTGAATGTCAGAATTGTGAAAAGCATCTTCATTTATATAGTCCATACTCATTTAGGGCAGGTAAATCAGGTAAAAATGTTTAATTTGGTGTGAAGGTAAGGGACCCTGTGGTTGTTCGCACCGATAACTGTCTTTTCTCTCATTATTCTCATTACAGTTCTCCTTCTCACCGTGCCGGGCACTGACATGACAGATTCGCAGGTAGATGAGGATGGACAGGAGCAGATCTGGGACAGCAAAAAGGTAAGATGTCACCTGCATCACTGAAGCCTCACTGGGGGCAGTGGTGGCCTAGCGGGGGCAGTGGTGGCCTAGCGGTTAAGGAAGAGGCCCCGTAATCAGAAGGTTGCCGGTTCGAATCCCGATCCGCCAAGGTGCCCCTGAGGTGCCACTGAGCAAGGCACCGTCCCCACACACTGCTCCCCGGGCGCCTGTCATGGCTGCCCACTGCTCACTCAGGGTGATGCAGTGGGTTAAATGCAGAGGACATGGAAAGGAATGGACTGTAGCAGAAGTGTAACCGAAAGTGAGGGAAGTGGCGGCAAGGAAATGGGTGAAAGAAACTAATTTCAAGACACACACTTCCTTTTTGTCCCCATCAAAGAGGTTTCACTTTCACTTGTGTGTCTGGTTTTTTTTTTTCCTACAGAATGCTCCATCGCGGCCCAAATCTTGCAAAGTTCCTGGAATCAGGTGAGTCCCTTTCAGAAAACTCTTGATTCCTCAGCAGCATCACGACTGGTTTTCAACCTTCCCAAATTCCCCCACACCACCGCACTTCTACGTTCCTTCCACTGGCTCCCAGTAGCTGCACCCTTCCCCCCTCTCCGCATCAGATTCAAAATTGGCCTACAAAGCCAAACATAGAGTAGCAGCATCCTACCTCATCCTAGCCCTTATTATACCTCACACTGCACCTCGTATACTCCGATCCTCCAGTACTGCTCGCCTGGTCCCTCCTTCCATGAAGGTACGAGGAAGACATGGAAAACATGAAAAAATCTAGACTCTCGGTTAGGGCTGCACGATTTGGGGAAAAAGACATATTGCGATTATTGAGATCAATATTGCGATATGCGATTGCGATATGATAAAGGACACTTGCTTGTATATCAATGAAAAGTCGCATACTTTTCAATGTTTAATTTCAGAGTGAAACATACAAACTACTTATAACAACCTGAAATGCCCAGTGCTTTCAAAATGCAATATTCTACAAAATTAAATAACTCACAAAAACGGGTAAGGCTAAACAACGGTTTTGATTATATTTGGCCATTATAAAATCCCGTATTATAGTTCTTACGTTTAACCAAAACGTTGTTTGGAGGCTGAATTGAACACAGGGATGCATAGCTTTGCTAGCTTAGCTAAGGTTAAGATTTGTAAACTGAGGTGAATTTCTTTAGGAAACCTTCAAAGTTTGAGAAAAGTTAACTAAACAGCTAAGAACAGTCTATAACTAGTTAATGTCTACGTTTAGCCAAAACGTTGTTTGGAGGCTGACTTGAACACAGGAATGCATAGCTTCGCTAGCTTAGCCTAGTTTAGCTAAGGTTAAGACTTATAAAACGGGATTTTATAATGGCCAAATATATTCAAAACAATTGTCCAGCCTTACCTATGAAATGTAATCCCCGGGATCTGGTTTGGAGCGTACAGCGGTTTGTACAGCCCCAAGCAGCACAAGATTGAGGCATTTTTATGCACTTCTCTCCATAGACATGTATATGCTTCACGCCACAGCAGAGCCTATCGTAATATGGCAGCGACGTTGACGTACGCTGCAGCGCGTCATGCGGCTTCTAACCATATGTCTCCGAATCGAAAGTCATGTGACCAAACACGTCACATCCGACTGAAGTGAGACTTCAGTCAGCTCGCAAACTTTGAGGATGAGAGAATGGATCGGATATGTTGCAGATCCAATCCATGTACTAATCATTTAAATCGCAGCTTTTTGCGTTCATGTAATCGCACAGACTGACATCACGATTACGATTGCGATTAGATTAATCGTGCAGCACTACTCTCGGTGGTGAAATTAAGGTCAGAACAGCACAGTCACTGAGTATTTTCAAATGCCAGGTCTTCCTCTTTAGAGAATACTTGTAATACTTGTAAATAACGTGTGACTTGCTTATAGTCTGAATTATGCAAGAAAAACTACAACAGTGTGAATAAAATGGTTTTTATTCATAGTTGGGGGTCCAAATGAACCAGAACTGATTACTTCATTGATGGTAACGATGTAAGTCGCTCTGGATGAGGGCCATCACCCTTAGTGGGGGCCAAATGCCACAAATGTAAAATGTACTAATTCGGGGTTGAATTTGAGGGTTCTTTATTTCTCTACTTTGTCTCTTCTTCAGCATATTTCCATCCCCGGACCAGGACATCAGTTCGTCTCTAATCCCGGTCACGCACAACACTGGCGACTCACTTCCCGACCTGACCAACATCCAGTTTCCGCCTCCCCTGCCCATGCCCCTGGACCCGGAGGACACGGCGTCCACTCTGAGCTCCTCCAACAGCGGAGGCAACATCGCCAGTTCAGGTCAACCCCCCACCTTCCCCACGCTGTCAATGTTTCTATTATGACTTTCTTTTTGGGACTATTTCTTCTCTCCCTGCAGGAGCCACATCCTCCCAGCCCACTGCAGTGGCGGGTCGGAGGCCGGAGGACATGGTCCCTCTCATCCTCAGTGCGGACGTCCACCAGCACCAGGCTCTCCAGCAGCTCTCTCCCACTCTGTCGCCGCCCATCACCCTCACTCAGGTCATCCTCTCCACCGATCGCCACATTCAGACACGATGGTCAGATTCTGCCCCCTGCTGGCAGCCATGGTGCCTTGTGATTTGGTTTTATCAACGCCAGATAAACAATTGTTAGAGGCTTGATAAATTTGACCTATTTTGGCTCGCCATTGATACCCTAGCAGGTAAGGAAGTGGCCCCGTAATCAGAAGGTTGCCGGTTCGAATCCTGATCCGCCAAGGTGCCACAGAAAAAACACCATCCCCACACACTGCTCCCCGGGCGCCTGTCATGGCTGCCCACTGCTCACCAATGTTGATAGGTTAAATGCAGAGGACACATTTCGTTGTGTCACTGTCTGCTATGCAATGACAATCAATTTCAAATGATTGGATTGATTGGAAACTCAGCACTGACACATGGGTCTGTTGATGGCACAGATCATGTGATTCATATGTAGGAATGAGAACATGGTTTCTGTTTGCTCTAGCTCTGAGGTCCTAATGTCATGTAGCATCAAGTTGAGAGGAAAGGATGCTTTCAATCAGTGCTTGTTAAAGGATACAGTGGAGTACTTTTCTTATTTCTTATTTTTGGGAATCAGATTTTGCATGTATTAATGCATATTGCTTGGAACAGGATAATTGCAGTTTAGTATTAATCTGTCTTCAGCTAATGTCACGTTTCCCCACATAGCCATAATCAAAATAAAAACTCTTCCACATTTTATGAAAATAGCATAAAGGGTTACCTTGTTTAATTAAATTACAAAACTAAATGACTTGTCACCATATTGCATGCTCTCGCTGTGTTGGCATGGGCCTTTGGCATCCGGACTGACTCCCATCGTCCAACATCAAACCCCCTAGGTGGATTGGCAACTCTAAATTTGTCCTTGGTGTGTGTGTGTGAGTGAATGGTGTTTGGGCCTGATGATGGCTTGGCTGTGGCACTCGCGACCCTGCTGTGCATTCATGGATTCTGTGTCATCACTCAAACGTGCACAAACCATACTCTGTTATTTTTTAACATCTTGAAAATGTTAAAAGACACAGAGAAGGACTCAGGCTGGGTAAACTGCACCACCATCAAGGTTCAAAAATCCACCTTATTCTATAAAGTATTGTGCAGATGATGAACAACCTTATTGTGATTGGTTAAAAGGACCAGTCTGTGATTGGTCAATGTGTTTGTGAAGCACATCAGGACACTGTCAAAAAACACACAGGCAAATCCATGTGTAAATACAGATATAGCAACAAGTATTTCATTCTAAAAAAATAATAAAAGCATTGCTCTGTGCATTTATGAAATATAAAATATAAAATTGTGAATTTGTTCTTTGTACACATTTGATTAATGGCAGTGATCTGATTCCATATGGTTAGTGAAAGTGAGTGAGTGAGCGAGCATTGATACTAAATCTATTCTGATTCTGGCATCTTTTTATGACAAATGTGTCAAATAAATGCATTTATCTTCTGTACAGGCGGTGACGTTAGACACCATGACACTGGAGCAGCAGTTGGCTCAGTACCCCTTCTTTAGCCAGACGTCCAGTCAGCCAGCCACGCAGGTGGTGGGCGGCGGCCTGCAGCAGCAGCCGACCACAGGCATCGCCAGGCTGGTTCAGCTGCCTCCGATCTCCTTGAACGCCGCCTCAGGTCTGTCCCAGTCCAGCCCGGGCACCGTGTCACCGTCGTCTGTCGGCATGGACCTCAATTCAGTGAGTCGTGTTTTTGCACTGAAGTAATGTGGTTGTACTGGGATGAGGGTCTCACACTATTTTGTCATGTAGAAATAAATAGGCTTGATTGAGCAGTGATCAACCACTAGAGATTTTATATATCCCCCTAGTGATGTCCAAAAGCAATGATCTCAGACTGCAATTAAATGGAACACCAATTTGAATCGATGCAAAACTTAATTGATTCAAAAACATATTGATAAACGTGCAAATGGAAAATGTCTGGCTTAGCCGTGTTTAGTCAAACTATTGCAGAATGCTTGGTTGTGAAGTAGGTGTTTGTCGCATTTTTTTCTAGCATTTGTGTGCATAATTTCTATAATGAAAGTGGAACAGGTGAAAAAATGAGTGTCATTAAAGTCTGAAATTATTGATTGTGTTGTGTAAAGATGCACTCATCTTGTGATTTGGTGTCATTCCCGATGTTATGTTCACAGTATGTTTTTCTCACATATTTTGAAAATGAGGTATAGACACATTATGATTTGAAAATGTTAATAATATTAATTATTAAAATGAACAACTTATTACTGATGAAATTACCAGAAAACACTGCAGAAGGCAGGAATATTGTGTTTCTTATTCAGAAGCAACTTTTTGCTTTTTGGGCATACAGATAACATTCTGGGTTTGCTGTAACTGGAACACAAGCCATGTCCCCAGCGCACCTTATTATTCCTGCACAAACAATTTCACATTTAGTGTGGATGAAGTGACCTTATACTTTCCTATTAGCTCAACTGACTATAGCTGTTAACCTGCACAAGTGATTAATGAGCAGATATTAGGGTGTATGATGCAAGGATGATGGTGATGATCGATGGATCAGCTTGACAGCCTGGTTTTTGTTTCCTCTGAAGACCCCATAAGGGTCGTGTTGGTCTAACCTGGATGTTGATCCCATGTAGGCTTCTACCCTCCATCAGTACCGCAGTAGGATGGGCTCCTCTGCCAATCAGTCTCCAACCTCCCCCGTCTCCAACCAAGGCTTCTCTCCCGGAGGTTCGCCTCAAGTAAGGGTGACTCCACCACCCTGGAATCGGTGTAGTGTGTTTAGTGTGGAGCAGGGCGTGGCTTTGACTCTCTAGCCTCTGTGTTGCCAGCTGCCATCGTTTCTGTCCATCCTGACCTCTTTCTGTCTTGCATCGCTTGTGATGGTGTCGCAGTGTCCTGATTTGCTCTTACATTCAGACGGATCCTGACTGCCTTTCTTAGCTTCAGGGTTTTATTTACAGACCACGAAGATAGTTTTTGGTTGTGCAAGAACAAATCCAGTGTGGATATGTCCAGTTTGGTCTAAATCTTTGGAGGGGTTTCCATGCCTATGTGATCAAACAGTCGCAAATTGATCCTTTGTTGTTCATAACGTCTGTCATTTTGCATTTAAGTATGTAGGAGTCAATGTTTGCAGAGCGTACCCAACTGCATAATTATGACCAGTAATTACTTTCCAAAATAATGTCCTACGTAAGGTAGTAAATGTAATGCTCCGGTTAAGTAGCTGCTTGGCATGCTAATTAGGGATGACAATTGACATGTTAATTGATCAAATTTGAAATATTTAACATGTTATTACATGTTAATATTCGAACTGCTTTCTTAGAACGTTGGGCCTGTGTTTGAGCAAACAGCTTTTCAGAATTGTCTCCCTCCAGCTTGAATAGAATCAAAAGGTCCATAGAATTATTTTTAAAAGGAAGATTGTTTTGATAATATTGTATTGGAATGGTTTTAGAGAAAATTGTTTAATATAAATGATTATGGCAAAACATCTTTATGTAAATTTTGACAGACAGTGTACCAGGCATGTGTCTTTTCCTTAATTTTGTGTAAACCAGGCAGCAACTGGCAACTTGGCCCCTGGTATGAAGACTGCCATTTTATGTATTTATGTATTTACATTACTCACAATAAGTTAGGGATATTGTTATTTACATGACAAAAATTTAGACAATATCAATATCATGATGTGATGCTACACGCAGTTCTGCCAGGTCATGTGGTGGTGGGGTACGGTGTCTTGGTGTCAGTGGAGTCACCTGCAACGGTCATCTGGCATTCAAGCCAAAGCCGTGAAGTCGGTTGCGAATGGTTAGTCTGGAAACCCTAGTACGCCTCGCATCTCGTAAACGGTCCTGCAGCTGTGTGGCAGTTGCACAACGATGTCTGGGTACATAGGTCCTTAGGTCCTGCTCATCATTGCGGTCTGTCACTCGTGGGGCTCCACTCCTGGGTCTGTCATGACCTCTGCCAGTAGTTCTGTGTCTTGATGCAAGTCTGCTGGTGACACTTTGAGACACACCAAGTTCACGAGCAACATCTGACTGCCTGCCACCGACACGAAGGCGCGCCATCGCCAGGTGACGCTGCTCGTCCATTATGTGACATCGTGTGTTCATGGCTGTTTGAATGATGAACTTGGAATTATTTACAGACAATACCAGCTTCTTATACCCACAGAATGTTGAAATTGGTGCCACATTGAGAAAGGTTGTCTCTTGGTATTGTCCCCAATATAAAGACCCACCTGTACACAATGAGACCATTACATGGAAAACACTAAATGAGGTGTGTCTATCACCCCAATACAGTTGCCTCCCTATCCCAAAAATGTGAAACAAACACCGCATGTATGACATCCACTAAGTCTCTCACAATATCCCTAACCTATTGTGAGTAGTGCATATCATCAAATAATAAATTATTGTTTATGATGGTCAAAGCGTATTAGCAATTTTAAGTGGTGCATCAGTGGTGCAGGACCTCTGACCTTTTTTAGCTAGAGCTTGTGACCATGCCAGGATGCCAGGTTGTAAATGCTGCACCTCATTCGCCTTCTGTTGCTGGCAGAAAAGCGAGCGTCTTGCTGTGGACATTTTAAACTCTTTTAAATGTCACAATTAAACTGAGCGGCTCGTGTTTTTTGGGGAATTGTAGTGTGCAGGGAGCTTTACTCACGCAAACTCAAGCATTCAACCTCCAGGCCAGTCCGGCAAAACTTACATCAAGATCAAAACCTGTTGCTTTCGTGTTTGTTGTGCGACGCTGCAGAAACAGTCGGCAATGTTGTCCAGTCCTTTGTGTGAGTGTGTGTGTGCACGCTAAATAGTAGAACCGACGTGAATGTTTCACTGTGGATGTTTCATCCTTGCTTGTGAGCAGTGAGCGTATGGCGTGCTTATAGGACTCTGTGCAAATATTTCTTTCTTTCTTTCTTTCTTTCTTTCTTTCTTTCTTTCTTTTCCTGCCTGCTGTTGAACCCTTGTCCAGTTTGTCTCCCCTCCGGTTTTGAACAATCTCTCTTTGTGTTCCAGCACTCCTCCATACTGGGAAGTGTGTTTGGGGACTTCTATGACCAGCAGTTGTCCTCCCGACAGACCAGCGCTCTCTCGCAACAGGTCAGTGCCGTCCCGCATGCAGCACAGTCTCAGGATCTCGGCATTTCCCTGTGCAGCTGATCAGTTCTCTGAAGACGTGACCTCTTTGGGGGCAGTGGAGGCCTAGCGGGAAAGGAAGCAAATCCTGAACTGCTAAGGTGCCACTGAGGTCCCCTTGATCAAGGGACCCCCGCACACTTCTCCCCGGGCGCCTGTCATGTGCCCCTTTTGATTTTCTTGAAAGCTTATTTATTTGAACACAAATTGTAGTTATGTTTTTTTTCTTTGTACATATATTTGGTCATTTTATGACTCAAATTCTCCCCTCACATGTGTGCACTCTTTCCTTTCTTACCTTAATTCTCACCGGTCACTTTTTTTCTTGCATTTTACATTTACAGCTTTTACCAGACGCCCTTATCCAGAGCGACTTACAATCAGTAGTTACAGGGACAGTCCCCCCTGGAGACACTCAGGGTTAAGTGTCTTGCTCAGGGACACAATGATATATATATAATGGACTAATTGAATGGTATCTATTTGAGTGTCTGCTGTAGAATATAAAATGTAGGTGCAAAATCACCAAATCAGTCGTCTTTTACGGTGTTGCCTCTGGAGCAGCAGCCCCTCTGCTGGGGACAGAAAGAGGCTGAACTGGCTGATAAGGAGGGCCAGCTCTGTTCTAGGGTGTCCTCAGGACCCAGTGGTGGCCCAGTGAGTTGACAGGGAAATGGTGGCTATGCTGTCGTCCCTGTTGGATAACCTCTCCCGGACTCTGACGCCACTGAGCTGCTCCTTCAGAGATTTAGAAGCTAAATGTTTCTTTCCAACCGCTGTTGTACTCGACAACAGTCATTACAGATGACCATACACACATATATACGTTTCTTTGTATTATATAATACACTTATCCGTATTTATATTTTCTGATTGTATAGTGTACTTTTTCTACTTTTATCTTGACAATGCAAATTTCCCACTAGTGGGAATAAAGGATTATATTATCTGATCTTAATATAGAATAACAGAAGCCGAATGACAGTTTTTTTTTTTTCTTTTTTTAAGCTAGAACAGTTCAACATGATGGAAAACCCCGTCAGCTCCAGCAGCCTCTACAGTCAGGGCTCCACTCTCAACTACTCTCAAGCCGCCATGCTGGAGCTGACTGGGAGCCATGGCAACCTGCAGGACGCCCAGCAGCTGGGCTACAGCAGCCATGGCAACATCCCCAACATAATCCTCACAGGTACACATCCCGCTACGGCGCCACCACGTATCTCTAGATACTTTCTCAAAAAGCTTGCCGAGTATGTTTCCACCCAATGATATGAATGACCTCTCTGTCCCCCCCCCCGACGCTGAATGTTTTAGTGACTGGAGAGTCTCCGCCCACCCTATCCAAGGAGCTGTCCAGTTCCCTGGCGGGAGACGACTCGTTTGACGCGGATTCGCAGTTCCCCCTGGACGAGCTGAAGATCGACCCGCTCACCCTGGATGGCCTGCACATGCTCAATGACCCGGACATGGTCCTGGCCGACCCCGCCACCGAAGACGCCTTCCGGCTGGATAGGCTGTAGGTGTTGCAGGGTCACGGCTGAGATGGAGGGATTAGGGGGCAGGGGCCACGTTTTTTTTTTTTTTTTTTTTTGGACAGGATTGAGTTAGAAAAAACTGGACTGGAGGAGGTGGTGGTTCAAAGGAATATGTTAAATAAATATTTTAATCAGTGTCCTTTTTAAACACCTGGTCTAAATGTAATTATATTTTATCTTATTTATTTATTTATTTAACATTTTGTTTTTTAAAAAATACATACAGCAGCTGTAACACACAGTCACTGAAAAACAGCACGTTTTGTGTTCATTTCGTTTTAGTAAGATTGACTGATTTCTAGTTTGTGTGAATTCTTATCATGTCTACGTACTCAATTTTTTATTTATTCATTTTTCGTGCTCAAATCATTTTCTGTGTTTCTACAATGAGGAGTACTAACCCTCCCCGTGTCTCTCACAGTGTAAATACATGACGAACAGGGGGAAGGTCAGCGGTCAGAACCCACCTCCAGTGGCCAGGTAGTGATATTCATGTAAAGAGGCTTCGTTGTGATCAGGTCCATTTGTAACTTTTCTTTGTTCCGGTGTGCAGCTTTGTTTTTTTGCTGTGTGTGTGTGTGTCTGTGTGTCTGTGTGTGAGTGAGAATTGTGTTATGCAGTAGCTGTTTGTGAATGAGGAGAAAAAATGCAGACATCAGTCAAATCAAACATGCAACCATTTGCCAACCATTACTCCCCAATGAGCCCCAATCAGAAGACAACATGCTAAAATCTTGAAATAAGCACAACCCTTTATCCTCTGAAGACAACTGAATGTGAATGCTGCAGTTCTGCATGATCGTAGCGTCGGCTATTAAACTGGGAAACGTATTTTAGAAATAAATCATATATATTTTAAAATATAGATATCTATGTGTATTAAGTATTTTTGCATATTTTCAGTTTAAATCAAGAACACAGAGGAATCTATTTCAAGTAATCACTGTGATTTTTAACCATATTTTGCCTTATTTTAAATGGATGCAGTTTCCAAATGACCTTTGTTGCATAAAATGGTTGTATTGTCCCAGATGTTTCTGTTCACTGATAATGGGAAGTTGGACTTTTTAGTTTGTATCTGGGGGGAAAAATAATTCAGTATCGTAGGTTTATTACTCCTGAAAAGATCAATTTGTAATTATTATTATTATTATTATGGTGTGTGTAGGCTTCTGTTCAGAATGTTTGAGTTTTAATTCAATCATCTTGTTGTGTAGATGTTCACTTTTAAAGATGTTTTAAAATTGGTTTGTGATAACTATGCAAAGCTAATCAGATTAGTTGAGGAAAAAGACATACTTGGAATGATTTTTAAAAAATAGGATTATATAAAAGTTCAGTGCCATTCCATTTTTGTCATTATGTCAGGAAAAAAAGAACTATGATGAGGGCTCTAGTGTCGGGCTGTGGATTTTTTACCTGTAAAATTTGGGGCTGGACTCGCCTTCGTGTAGATCCCGCTGTGTTTGTGAGGTGGCGCGAGGGCGGATGTTCAGATGCAGCCAGATCGTCATATTTTTTTTTTGTCGTTGCCTGTTTGTAGTCGGTATCATGATCGTTGTGGCTGTTGTTGTTGCATCATTGTTCGTTCATGATGAAATTCCCCAGGAGTTGAGTCCTAGGTGTTTCTTTTTTTTTTTTTTGCACTTCACGTGTAGCCTGACAGCAATGAGCTGTGGCCACCCCTCCAAGTGACAGTTCTGGACCCTCCATTAACCCTGCCTTCTCTGTAGAAGTAAGAAAAGTAGTAAAAATGTATGAGTATGTTTGGGAGTTTAAACCTAATGTTTTTTTTTGTGTTTTGGACAAAATGCTGCAGAAACATGGATTCGGACAGGAAAGTCCACTGGACACCTCTCTTGAACCTTTTCTCTGACACTTTGTTTGTACTGTATAAAACAATGTGTGTTATTGGAACTCAATAGTTATTCCTTTAATATTTATTTATTAATGTGGGGCAAAAAACAAGAAATATTTCATTCGGAAGCTGCTGGTCATGTGACATTCACACTGTAAAACAAAAAGATACGCCAGGCTGGAATGAAGCGTGCTACAGTTAATCAGAAGCGTAATACATTTGTTAGGTGAGGCATCAGTGTGTCATCATGAGATCCTCTCAGCCAATCAGAACGCCGGGTTGGAGTGAAGCGTGCTACAGTTAATCAGAAGCGTAATACATTTGTTAGGTGGTCTACATGCCAAAATATTTCTAAAGGCTCATTTGAGTTCTTCTGAAACTGCAAATGTTTTTCTGATAAATGCGACTGCATGACAAATGTTGCCACACTCAGCACAAGAACCAGTTTGCATTCATGACTGAATGAAAAAATTATCATTTTTTAAAAGAATGTTACTGAATAAATCTGCTGTAGAACAAGCATGTTATTATTTTTTAAATAGAGATGATTTGAGAAATTGAGATCTTCTTTCATGAGGAAATAGTCTTTTCCCTTTTCCCATTGTTCTGGCAACAAACTGCATGTTTTTGTTTCAGTATTTTATCCTTTACTGGTCCCACAAATTCAGTCCTCATGGCTGTGAATGCTGATCGTTTCCAGTTTAGCCATGAACTGTAAGCGAAGATCTCGTTAATGCACACGTTGATGCAGTTTTGTGGACGTAGCTGCTTTGTTGAAATGTGCGCCGGCTTGTGCGCGTTTACACCCACCCACCTTTTTGTTCGCCTTGTGTTTATTACGTGTACGTTGCTTTTGGACCAATGTTTTTGGTGTTTTTTTTTTTTTTTTTTTTGTGTCGTTCGTGATATGATGTCAGTGAGAGTAGTCGTCACATGCACTGAAAAAATGCTATGTAATATTGTGGCTACATGATGTCTGATGGGTTTACATCAGGTATTTCTCTGATCTGAACTTCTGAACTTCAGATTGCGGGCAGTTAAAAAAAAAGCAAAAAAAAAAGCAAATGACCAATAAGTATTTAAGAAACAAAAAATACCTTTAATACTGAGAGATTAGTTTGTGAAGCCTTACTTGGTTTTGTAACACACAACTAAAACATATTTACTTACCTAAAAGTATTAATCAGACATGATGTAAAAAAAAAAAAAACAACAACTCTATTTTTCACCTGAAGACGTGTTTACGACTAAATATTTCAATTTGAATTTGTGTGTCAAAAGTGGAATCAAAGTCAGTCTACATAAACATGTTCATATTTCTAGCTTCTAGATCTTACAACAGTTTGCAGAGATCATTTTTTGTTTAACAATATTATCAGACACCTGCAGTTATTCAGCAGTTCACGAGACGTTGTCAGAAGTTCTTAATGTGTCTTTTTTTTTTTTTTGGCTCATTGCTTCATAAATGCACTTTTGATCGGATTTAAGATTTACTGTTGGTCCCGGCTGATATTTAGTATTTTACAACTGTGCCACTGCATGTTTTACTTATTCTAGTTTGGCCCGTCAACCAACTGATTATGTGGATTTTACCAAAATCTGACAGTGTGTTTTCTGCATGGTACTGAACATCTGAAATCTCTGAAATTCTCAAAGGCCTGTTTCGTGATATGTTCAGCTTTTAGCCAATATTGAGCTCTTGTCATTACAAGGATCTTGCTAACATTCATGTATCTTGAGCAGTTCAAGTGTTTGTCTGGGTATTTTTGAGCTTGATGGCACGCATACCACTTTTTAATAATATAAAGGTTGTTTTTTTTCTGCTGGAATGACAAATCATACGGTTTGTAATTGTGGGAACTCGAAAACAGGTTTGCAGCTACTCAATCCAGCAACTGTAACTCTACTGAGACACTATGTGCATTCAATGGGTTTGAACTGTTGGTTCATTTCTCATTCCTGTTTCTCTACAAAGGCAGCTAATTTGTTATAAAAATGTTTTTTTTTTCTGTGTATGATGCATTTGCACATGCATTTGACTGCAAGGTCTGAATATGAATCCTTCTGTGTACAGTAAGCAGACATCAGTAAGCTGACCAAATATGCAAACGTACCATTCTGCAACACAGCTTTGCAATCCTATAGATTTATTGAGATGACCCTTTAAAATCAACAGATCAAAACACGATATATATATATATATATGAATATACAAAAGGGATAAGACATGCCAAAAAAAATTAGAACTAGGCTGTAAATGTACGCTTCTATCTGAAAAGGCGCTTCTATTCGACATATTCAATGTATTTTTCTTGTGTGGACGCTTTTGTCTTTGTAACTTTGCATTACTATTTGTACATTATATTGAATAAAACTCTGACTATATTCACGTGGGCTCTGTTGTCGTGTGTGTGATGGAAGAAAAAAATTTAGGCTACTTTGTGTAGAACTGTCAAATGACGAGGGGAGCACAGACCAGATCTAAGAACTGGCGCGAGTTAAAAAGCGCGCCATTGACGTCACCGCCGCGCAACACGCAGGTGGTCGGGGGCCCGGTGACGTAGGCGTCTACCCATAATGCACCGAAGAAAGGTCCGCGATCCAGTTTATTCCATGAAATCAGACTGGCGGCGAGCGCGATGAGGCAGTGAAGGCGAGATCGCGTCGCGCCTTCGGTTCTTTTTTTTTTTTAATCCGCCTCCCGCGTTCACAAAATTCCAAACTCGAGCAAATCACGTCCTGAGCAAAAAAAAAAAAAAAAAAAAGGCAAACGAGCCGAACAACAAGATGTGGTTGCGGCTCCGCTCACATCTCCCGAAAGGTCCGTGAGTTTCGACCCAGCCACCCACACCCGTCATTTTTTTTCGGAGGATTCCTCCCCGGCCGTCGATTCGTTTCGACCAGGCAATGACAACGGCCCCAGCAACCCCGCAGCAGATGAGAGACCGGCTGCTGCAGGCCATCGATAGCCACAGCAATGTGAGTTACCAGCCCCGCCAGTCCAGCCAGGCAGCCGGCGGAGCGGCTAGCTCGTCGGCTAGTCCCGCTAAGCCGCTCCGCTCGACCAGGCGACGGCGGCGTCGCCTCCCGCGCAACGTTCGCCGAGAGAGAAAAGGCGTCTGGCGGCGGACTGACTGACGAGGCAGGCCGCGCCAGGTCCTCCGTCCGCCGCCTCCGCCTGCTTTACCGAGGTCTGACGCGGCTAGCCGAACGCGAGCTAGCTGGCTAGCATGCTAAGGTGGCTAGCCCGGGGCTCCTGCTACTCTCTTTTTTTGTTTTTTTATTTTTTTTTCGTTATTACTTCATCCGCCTGGTCTGCGGCAGGAGTGTGAGAGACACTCGCGGTGAAACGTACTCGAATACGTGGAAGGGTGGACGGGCGGCTGGCCGGGGCTGCCAGCCCGCTAGCTTCCGCCAACGAACTGGACAGCCGGACGCCGCTTTTTTGTTGTTGTTGTCTTTTTAAGAGACGTTTTTTTTTTTTTTTTTTTTTTAAACAACAATTTATTTAGTTAGTACCGTTCAGCCGGGTGGCCGGCGACTCAGAAGCTCCACGCCGAGCAGTAGCTGTTTGTTGAACGAGACTCCCACTAAAGTTGTTAGTTCGGCGGCGAGTTAGTGGCCTACTTCGGTTCGGTTTTTTTTTTTTTTTTTTTAGTCCGAGGTCAAACCCGAAGCGGCCGCGTTAAGGTGTTTTTGTTTTTCTTCTTTTCTGAAATTCAGCTCTTTTTTTTTTTTTCTCTTCCTTCTTCCCGGGGGAGCGGTGTGTCAGAACCGGGCTGTCACATCGCCTCTCGCGGTTCGTGTCCCCCGCGACTTTTTTTTTTTTTTTTTTTTTTTTTAACTCCATAACTCGTAATTATTATGATTTATTATTACTATTAAAGCACGTTTCGTTGGATTCACGACGTCGCCGTTGGCGCGTCAAAGCAGCAGCAGCAGTGGACTGCTAGCCCGCTCGACTGTCAGTTAGCCCGAAGCTAACGCTCCGGAGCGAGAGCGGGGCAGCCCGCGGGGTCGCACGCCGCGACGCCCCTTCTACTCTGCGGGGAACCGCGTCCGTTCGAGCGCCAGTCACGTGGGCCGCTGTCCAGCGAGCCGAGGTGCGAGGCGCGGCGGCCCGGGTGGGCATGGAAGACCAGGGACGCCTGGTGTGTAATATTCAACGCTCAAGGTCTTCACTCCCTCCGGCTGAGTTGCAGTTTTAATGGGATGGAACACGCCGTTGCGCAAGTTTCACACGTCAGACAGAATACAGACATTTACGTTTACAGCATTTACCAGACGCCCTTATCCAGAGCGACTTACAATCAGTATTTACAGGGACAGTCCCCCCCTGGAGTAACTTAGGGTTAAGTGTCTTGCTCAGGGACACAATGGTAGTAAGTGGGATTTGAACCTGGTTCTTCTGGTTCATAGGCGAGTGTCTAATCCACTAGGCCACCACCACCCTACAGACAGCGTAAAGTATCCATACGTGGATCAGGGCGTATGTTGACTGTGGGGATGTAATGCAATTCCGTAAAAAAAGTGAAATATCCAGAATAGAAGATTGCTCGACTCATTCCAAGAAGGATCTCTGATTCAATTGCGGGGTGTGTGTTTGGTCCAGTGGTGGCCTGGTGTGTAAGGAAACGGAAGTTTGCCTGTTCAGGCGCCCGGGGAGCAGTGTGTGTGGGGTCAGTACCTTGGCGGACCAGCCTTCCGATTACGGGGCCACTTCCTTAACCACTAGGCCACCACTGCCCCTGAATCCTACACAGTCCCCACACAATGCTCCCGGGTGCTTGTCTCGCCAAGGGTGATGGTTAAAAGGAGAGAACGGGTTTCGTTGTGCCACCGTGTGCTGTGCTGCAGTGTTTCACAATGACAATCACTTCACTTTGATCGAGGGGATCAAAGTGGGAGCTTGGCGGTTCGGGATTTGAACAGGCAAACTTTCCTTACCCGCCAGGCCACCGCTGCCACTGAATCCGCACACTGCTCCCCGGGCGCTTTTCATGGCTGCCCACTGCTCACTAAGGTGATGAAATGTTTCAGATGCTTAAAATATATTCACAATTCTTTCTTGGATTCATCGTCAATACGCTGGTTCTGTAGATATATTTTGTCCCAGCCCTACCGCGCCTAACCGCTGCACCGTACGCAGGACTTGCAAGTGAGTGCTTTTGTGTCGCTGATTTATGCAGATCTGTAACATGGTGGCGGTACTGGATGTAATCACCAATTTGGAGAAGTTCCCCATCACCAAAGAAGCACTTGAGGTACGCACTTTGTGGGCACCACTCACAATTTTGTCTCTGTCCAGTTTTGTCTTGGTTATGGCACATTTCTTTTGTGATCCTCCGTGTCTTGCAGGAAACACGCCTGGGAAAGCTAATTAATGACGTGAGGAAGAAAACCAAGGATGAAGACCTTGCCAAACGTGCCAAGAAACTCTTACGGAACTGGCAGAAGCTGATCGAGCCATGCCAGAACGAGACTCCGTCTCGCAGTGTGCCGAGCGCCCCTGGCTCGGCCAATGGCGGCGCCCACGGCTACAGGGCGGACGTGATCCCTCCGGCCGCCCCGTCGCCGGGAAAGGTGGGTCCTGAGCTGAAAGCTCGAAACGACGTCCACAACACCTACTCCCCCAAGGCGGAGAAGTCGAGCGGCCGCAAGCGGAAGGGGGAGCAGAGGGACGCCATGCTGCTGCCGGCCAAAATCCCCAAGACGGCCGCCGGCGAGCCCACGCACGCTCCGCCGGCGACCAACGGGGTGGGCGGGAGTCCCGAGCCCCCGGCGGAGAGGGAGGCCCACCCCGCCCCGGAGTTCCTCGAGAACGACCGGCACGGCAAAATCCCGGTCAACGCCGTCAGGCCGCACTCCAGCTCCCCGGGGCTCACCAAAGCCCCCGGCGCCTCGTCCCTGATCCGGACGGCGGTGCTGCAGCAGCACCCGGCCAAAAGCCCCCGCTGCCCCTCGCACAGCCCGCGCAGCGCGCCGCACGAGGCCGCCGCCGGCAAGAGGTCGTCCACGTACGCGCCCAAAGCGCCCCCGAGCTCGGCCCCGGTGCCCTCCGCCTCGCCGCTGCCGCGGCCCTCCGCGTCCCCGGTCCGCCAGCGCTGCGCCGAAAGGGCCGCGCCGGCGCTCCACCCCCAGCAGAGCACTGTAACCCCGGAGCCCCCGGCCGCGCCCCAGCTCCGGCCGGAGCCCGGCGAGCCGCACGGCCACAGCCAGTCCTCGGAGGCGGGCGACAGCGAGGGCGTGGCCTCCGGCCCGGAGGGCAAGCGGCGGAAGAAGTACCGGTCCCGGGACTACACCGTCAACCTCCACGGCCAGGCGGCGGAGGACAGGGCCAAGCCGGTGCGCTTAAAAGAGCGCCGGCTGACGTTCGACCCGGTCACGGGGCAGATCAGGCCCCTCACCCCGAAGGAGACGCACCAGGACGAGAAGCCCCGTGGACCCGTCCCGCCCGACCCGCCCACGGTAGCCCCGCCTCCGCAGAAGCCGCTCGCCCCCCTCCCCAGCCCCTTCCAGCAGACCAACTGGAAAGAGCTGTCCCGGAACGAAATCATCCAGTCCTACCTGAACCTCCAGAGCAACATGCTGACGTCCTCGGGGGCGCAGACCCCCGGCGCCCACTTTTTTATGAACCAGTATTTGAAACAGGAGGAGCGCGACGCGCCGGAGTCCAGGAAGACGCACGTCCTGGTGCCGAGCGGCTCGGAAACGGACCTCCCTGGCGTGACCAGGGACGTGAGGGACTCGGACCTCCACAGAATACACAAAGAGCACTGGCCCGGCGTGAACGGCTGTTCCGACACGCAGGGCAAGTGGTACGACTGGACAGAGTGCATATCCCTGGACCCGCACGGGGACGAGAGCAAGCTGAACGTCTTGCCGTACGTCTGCCTGGACTGATGGAGAAGCTCTCGATTTGAACCCACGACCTGCACTTCTGTCAGACCCCGTTCAGAGTGACCGGCAGAGGGGGGGTGACGAAATAGGCGTCCCGTTTGCGACGTTGCTGCTACCGACTGGGAGTTGAAATCCGAGGGTATCATCGGCGATCTTGGTTCGCAGACCAGTTACTGCGGCGCTTCGGGGAACGTTCGTTTGAAAATAAGAGCACAGGCAAGATCGAAAGTGTACATTTGAGGCCGAAAAAGAATGAAAACTTTTTGGAGTTCAAGCTTTATGCGACAAAAAATAAATTATAATTTTCTTATGTATGCATCTATTTATTTGACTTTTTTTTTTTTTTTTTTTTTTTTTTTTTTTTTCTCCCTCTTTATTTGGAGCCTGTCAATCATGAACAAGCTCCTGTGATTTATTGTTATTAATGTTTTGGGGTTTTTTTTGTTTTTTTTTTCTCCCCTCCCTATCAGTGATTTTCTAATTTATGGATGTTCCACATTTCTCTGTATTCATTTGCCAACATTCCACCGTCCCTTTATAACCTCCCTTCCTGGTCCTGGTTTTTTTTAAAGCCACCCGTCACCCCAGGTATCTCCAGATTAACCAGAGAGAACAAATGGCTACAGATGTCAACTGTGATCGCGGTGGCAGCGAGGAAAAGCCACGCTGGCGCGGTACCAGTCACCCTGCCCACCCCACCATGCCAGCTCCTTTCTGTTGGGAAGAACGTCAGTGAATGGACAGTAAACATAAGTCTCTGTTCTGCTGGTAGTCGAGGGGACATGTTCAGGTCCTTCGGCGCTTTAGGACACGTGTCTTAAATGCTCAAAGCTCGCAGTTTTCAAAAAAAAAATTGTTTCGTACAGAATTTTTCTGTTTTCATTTTGCTGAAAGTTTCATCTTATCACCATGTTCTCAAAGTGTTTTGTTTTTTTTTCCTTTTCATTGATCTGAGCCATTGTCAATGCTTTGCAGTCAAAATTTGTACGACAAGGGGGTGACTTTTAAGTCAAAGCTGGCAAAATATCAGAGTTATGTTCTCACAAATGTTTTCAGTTTTACAAAAGCAGAATTTGTTTTCTTTGTGAATGTGATTTAATTTTTTCTCCCTCTCCCCCCCCCCACCTCGTGCCAGAGTTTCCCACCACATGGGGGGGGGGAAGACGTCTGGGCTGAAATCTGTCTGCTGACGACTTGCAAACACTGTGCTCTGCTACCTTTTCTCTCCTGCCAATGTGCCTTTTGATGTAAAGAAAGGAAAGAGAAAGAAAAAAAAATTAAAATTGCTTTGACAGAACACCCCGGTCCCCATCCATGTTGAAGGCAGACGCTGCGCTGGTTGCCGTTCTTTTAAACAAAGAAAAAGAAGAGAGAAATTGCAAACGAGAGTTGCGATAAGGAAGGAGCCGGGTAGTTTCATTGGGTTTTTTTTTATCTGATCCAAAAATAAGAGGAAAAAAAAAAACTATTCAGTATTTACTCATGTTTGAAAAATAAAACCCCTTAAAACATGGATTATTCATCTGAGCTTGTTATAAATGTAACATTTTGCCTCTTTTGAAAGAGTCGACTGGTTTATTTTAAGTTGTCGTGTAGCCTGGTGTAGGGAGCTCTTTCTGTATGAATTTCTGTCTGAACTGCTCTAACGTAGCTCCTATATTACTGCAAGTTAAATGAATACATAAATAGAATTGATGACTTCTTTAAAGCTGCAGGACACTGTGAGAACCATTAGTGGCTACTAAGTTGCATTTTCAGTCTCATGCATAATCATAATGTAATTATAATAACGAACAACCCCTCTAATCAACCCCTTTAATCTTAAAAAAAAAAAAAGTTTTCACCATTAGTGTGCATTAAATTGTTTATGCTAAAAGTCATCACGGTCCACTTTCAGCAATCCTATTGGACATTCTTAAATTGACTTACTAAACAAACAAAAAAAAAAGGTCACTGGTGTGGGGTGCTAACACTTTTTACTTAATTAATGAATCCTACAAATAAAGCGCAATTTCTGCTGCATAAAAATCTGCATTCTGGGCATCAGGATGTCAGGCCTTCATCCTGTCACCAGCGTGAAGGCCACAGGATACCTGGTTTGATATTACACTACCATTCAAGAGTTTGGGGCTCATCTAGAAATGGCATTTTAATAGAAAACAATTAGAAAGGCGTTAAAGGGGTGAAACCTCCAGTCCAGGCATTATTCATGTCGTAAATGCTGATGCTGCATGGGCTAAATCTAGTCTGTCACTTTAAAAACGCCATTCAGTTTTAGGAAACAGCTGCACTGATCAGTTGATTAACGAAGCAATAAAACTGTTCACACTAGTATGGTATCTGGAGCATCAGCGGTATGGGCTCGACTACATCATAATTTCACAATTCTCAATAACTATTTATTACTCACTTTGTAACTTGTTGCTTAATGACAAGGATTTTTTTAAACGACCCTAAATCTTAAGCAGTTTAGCATGAGCTTAACTTACAGGTGAGGACTAATGTTCACGCTTGAGGACAAGGTATTTGAAGGTGAAGAGCGTACATGATGTGTGAGCAATCAAACGTTTGGTTTCCTGAAGATCTAAGGTCTGGCCTGAAGGGCCACAGTTTGCCCCCGAGTCCACTGGCCATCCTGATGCTGGACTGATGGTTCGAGATCTTTCGCTCACACCAACCTGGGGAGTCCCTGTGGACTTTGAGTTAACGATCAATTACCAATCATCAGAAGACAGAAATTGCCTGTGTGGGGAATCAGCACTCTGAAAAAAGCTTTTAATCCATATGTTAAGTTAAGAAAAACTCAAATAAGGACAAAGTGAAGGCAATTTCTTAAAAGAGAAAAAAATACTTTTAATACACTGTTTTAGTAGCTATAAAAGGTGCGTAAAAATAAAAATAGTGTCTTGGGCATATTTTAAATGTAACATCATCACTAATGATTCGGGCGCCGTGGTAAGAATTTGGGGAATGCTGGTGACGTCACACGGTAGCCCCACCGCTGCCGTCTGTGTGGCACTGCGGAGGAATTCGGGACTTTCCTTCCATATATGGACTTTTTGATATCAATCAGGGCCGGCGGGGGCGGGGCCAGCGGAAGCGCGGCCCGGATTGGTGGCCGCGCAGGGGGGGCGGCGCCTCCGGAGGGGAGTCGGAACTTTAGAGGCGAGTTTCCCCGAGCGACGGACACTTTTCCAGCTTCGCTCTCCGCGGCACCACGGCTGCAGGAATGTCTCAGTTCAACAGAGGTCCCGCGTACGGCTTCTCGGCGGAGGTCAAGAGTAAGGTACGCGTTGTCGCCGTTTGAATAATGCTCCGTCCGTCGGTGTAAAAAGGAGCATAGGAGTAGATTCCTACGATTTTTTTTTTTTTTTTTCGCCCTCTTCTTCCTCTTCTCCTGGCACCGAGTAAATGAGGGGCGTTGTCTTCAGTTAAAGGTCCTTGTTGTGGAATGTTTTCCAAAAAAAAAAAAAAAAAAGCCTTCGCGACGCTCCGCATCACCCTCCACCCGCGGCGGGGTTTTAGCCCCGGGAGGGACGCGGCGTCTGGGAATAAACTCATTAACACGCCTGATGACGCTCATGATGATGATGATGATTTTCATTATTATTATTATGGTGTCCCTTTCTCAGAGGTGTTTGTTGAACCGCCCAAAACCTCAAAGCTCAAATTACCAACATGGGCACCATAAATTGGGGTATTAAATTGCTAAAAGTTTGTGTAAATGCAGTGTTAAATCTGCAGTCTGTTAATTAACCAGCTTGTATTTCATATTTAAAAATTTATTTATTTTTTTTTTCATTTTAAGCAATTAAGCCGTAATTTGCAAAACCTGAAATCCATTTGTGTCAATTTCATCTTAAATAATTTTCTTTTACTTTTTTTTACCCTTTGCTTGTCACCGGTGTTCTGGGTACTGGAGAATTTTTGTCCTGTGCACTAATTATTTCTGGATTTCTCCCGATCTGTGTTTCCTGTTCTCCAGATTGCCCAGAAGTACGACCCCCAGAAGGAAGAGGAGCTGCGGGTGTGGATCGAGGAGGTGACTGGCCACTTGATCGGAGATGACTTCCAGAAGGGCTTGAAAAACGGGGTCATCTTGTGCGAGTGAGTTCCCAACAGATTTCTGGTTCAAAGAGGCATGACGCCTTGTGCAGCGTTTTAACGTACGATCTTGCGTGCAGGCTGATCAACAAACTGCAGCCGGGTTCTGTGAAAAAGATCAACCAGTCCACGCAAAATTGGCACCAGGTAAGCAATTTCCATTTTTCTGCTAAATATAATAGAGCAACAGCCAGTGTTTTTTTTAATATCGTATTTTCCACTGGCAACCAAAATGTTATGCACTTATGTATACTGACAAAGAGATGATTTCAGAATAGTACCACAGACCTCACGGGGCTTTCGCTCATCGTGTCTGCTTTCAGCTTGAAAATCTGACCAACTTCATCAAAGCAATGACGACGTACGGCCTGAAGCCCCACGATATTTTTGAAGCCAATGACCTCTTCGAGAATGGAAACATGACGCAGGTTCAGACGACCCTCCTGGCCCTCGCCGGCATGGTAAACGCTGGCCCGTCGCGACGTTGTTAACCCACCCCCCCCTGTCTGCGCTGTGTGACCGTTTGTGGTTTTGTTTTTGAGGCCAAGACCAAGGGCCTGCAGTCCAGCGTGGACATCGGGGTGAAGTACGCGGAGAAGCAGGAGCGAGCGTTCGACGAGGAGAAGATGAAGGCCGGGCACTGCGTCATTGGGCTGCAGGTAGCACTTCGCCTCTTACTTAAAGCGGACCAACAAATGTCGGAAGGGGATGAAAAATTCTTCCGTTCTTTAATTGCAGATGGGCACTAATAAGTGTGCGAGCCAAGCCGGGATGAACGCCTACGGTACCAGGAGGCACCTGTATGACCCTAAAGCTCATATTCTTGCACCGATGGACAATTCCACCATCAGCCTGCAAATGGGGACCAACAAGGGAGCCAGCCAAGTAAGTCCAGGTCCCACTGCGCTGCAGTTGGATTGGCTCATTGATTTGGTTCCTGCTTAAGCCCCACGTCATATTGCGCCACAGAAGAAGCAGCTCTTTTGGATCCATGTTTGGGGTGCTAAACTAGAACCAAAAGGCACAGCAGAAACCCCTGAAGACTACCGATTGGTCGGTGAAAGGGTTTGTGTTGCAGCCATTGTCTCCTCTTGGCGCTTTTCCCAAACTTTATTGTTTGGAGAAACATTATTATTATTATTTTCCCAAACCTCACTTATTGAACCGCAGTGTCCAGTGTGACCACAGTCCAAGTGACGGGCAAAACAAGCCAGAGCGTCTCCATTGTTGCGTTTGGTGTCATGTGAGCTGATGTCGTCAGAGTTCACCTTTCACCTCAACACCCCTCAGTGCCGCAGAGTGCTAAGCGGGTTCCGGTACGACTCGACCCCCTTTTTAATGCATTTTCTCTCCCTGCTTTCTTCGAACAGTCTGGCATGACCGCTCCAGGAACCCGCCGAGCCATCTATGACCAGAAGCTGGGCACCGACAAATGTGACAACTCCACCATGTCCCTTCAGATGGGCTACACCCAGGGGGCCAGTCAAAGTGGACAAAACTTTGGGCTGGGGCGGCAGATCTACGACGCAAAATACTGTCCCAAAGCTCACGAGCAGCAAGAAGGAGATGGATTCATTCCTGATTATCAAGATGAGGGATATCTGGGGTACCAGGATGAAGGGCAGGAGTACTAAAGCAGGGCCAAACATCATGACCAGTATATTAACTTTTTTTTTTTTTTTTTTAAATAATTTTTAAAATGTTTAAAAAGCCGCAATGCATCAGTGACTTGCTGTGAATGAATAAGAAGGATTGGGTGGAATTTATCAGTCAAGAACCCAGCTGCTAAACAAAGGAAGTATCGGTTAAAAATGAAAAGTTGTGCTTTTACTTTATGAAGGTGAATTCATTTAAACATTATAACTGGACTGTTTTGGAACAGACTCTGAGGAACATTCCCGT
The DNA here is from genome assembly GCF_900700375.1 of Denticeps clupeoides. NCBI lineage: Eukaryota > Metazoa > Chordata > Actinopteri > Clupeiformes > Denticipitidae > Denticeps > Denticeps clupeoides. Next base: position 3,955,894 of record NC_041710.1, read on the forward strand.
GTATTATCTTTGTTTTTATTCTTTCCCTGCAGTCTTATGGACCAGATAGTATTTCTGTATAATCAGCAGATGCATTTTCTTGACTTTCTCTTGCCGTTGAATTAAAAAATGCATATCTTTAATGGGTTGAGACAATCCACTGTTGCTTTATTAATGGTTATGTGAGGGGATTTTTATTTTTATATCTGAAATAGTCTCTTCTGCCTGCTGTATAACTTAAACTGCCTTTTCTGCATAAGTGTCATTGGAACTTAAAAAAAATTCCATTATTTCTGTTTAGCACTGCAGACAAAATAAAGATATTTTTTACATTTTCCTTTTAAAGCACAATGTATTTGATTTTATTTGTTTTTTTTTTTTATTATTTGTTTTAGGTAGCAATAAAAAAAAAAAAAAGTTAATTTTGTATAAGTTGACTTTTTGCATTTCCTCTGTTTATGCAAGCAGCACAACTGGAGCCAATCTTGTTTTGTTTGGATCTGTGGACCCTGAGAAAATCTGCAGTGGTTAAAACTGGGTGATGTCCCAAATCCACATTTATTTTGGGATTCTTCTCCTTTTGTCTCCTTGCTCTGTAATATTTGGCACAAGAAACATTATATCACCCACAAAGGGGGCAGTGGTGGCCTAGCGGTTAAGGAAGTGTCCCAGAAGGTTGCCGGTTCGATTCCCGATCCGCCAAGGTGCTATTGAGGAGCCACTGAGCAAAGCACAGTCCCCATACACTGCTCCCTGGGCGCTTGTCATGGCCGCCCACTGCTCACTCAGGATGATGGGTTAAATGCAGAGGACAAATTTCACTGTGTGCATTGTGTGCTGTGCTGCTGTGTATCACATGTGACAATCACTTCACTTTACCTTAAGGGCTGTGGTGGCCTAGCTAGTAAGGAAACGGCCCTGTAATCAGAAGGTTGCCGGTTTGAATCCTGAGCTGCCAAGCACCGTCCCCACACACTGCTCATTGTGTGCTGTGCATCACAGTGACAATCCCTTCCCTTGACTTTCAAGGTGTTACTGCTCAGTTTATTTGGCTCTATGTTTTAACATGTTTATGTGAGTTTGATGCGTATTCCCGCGTCACACGCCACTGACATTGTACATTCACCAACTTGTGCTTGTTCATGTGATCATTTGTTTCCTATTTAAAGCAGGCGGGCGGCTTTCCATTGTTCATTGTCTCCGGATCCTCATTGTCCGAGGTACCTTGTTTGGTTCACTTTGGGGTCGTGACCCCTGTTTCAGGGGTCTGTGAAACATGACACTTTTAAATCAGAAGTATGCAAATTCATGTCGAATTCCTGTCTATGCTGACAGAAATGTTACACCTTATTTCTATGCATGTTTGGGTATTATGATTGTAAATCAGTAAGTTCGCAACAAGTTCGCAACATTACGTGTGGTACTCTGTACAGATAAATAAAAGAAACAGTCTGCTGACATTTCCTCGCAGCTAAATTAAATTCTTCAAATAAGTGTAAAATACACAGTACGCGCTCACAATCTTTTACATTTATGTGTAAAAAACAAAGAAGAAAACTAGTACAACTTCCTGATGCTAAATGCAGCTTCTTTTGCTTTCGGAAATCGCCGAAGAGCCTTCGCACGTGACCGGACGTGACGTCACACGCGTCAGCCCGCTCGCCGACATGGAGGCGCTAGGTGAGCCTGTCGCAGCCCGCTCGGCCAGAACGACGCGGCGGGCCGAGCGCGGCGTCGCGTTGTGACGCGCCGCCGTCCGCGTTGTCGCGGCACGACGGGAACCGGCGCCCCGAGGAACGGCGCTCGGCCGGTGGCGCGTTAGGAAAAGGCGTGACCTTGCGCTAACCCCGCTAGCGCCTGGGTTACGCACATCCGAGCGTCTGTTGTCGATTTATGTATATTTGTATATATTATGTATATTTACGTAACGTCCTGTAACATCACGTATCATCATTATTATTATTATTATTATAATTATTATGTGTCCTGAAATCGTCGTCCGTGTCTTCACAGTGTCCCGTGTTTCCAGGTTGGGGAGCTTCAGCAGGTACGCGGCCGCGCATGCAAGTATCGCGATATTTCGACCGTGATTTGTCCGCTCTTTCCGTTTTAGGTTTGACGGGTGTTTCTTTTCTCCCCCAGGACGTGCTCTCTTTATTGCCACAAGCAGATTTTACCGCAGAATGGGTAAATACAGATGCACTGACACGAAGGCAGTATTCTCATGACCAGACGTTCTGTACAAATGTGAAAAGAAAAAAAAAAAAACAGCTAAATTTACAAAAATATTGTTGAACTGAAAATGCCAACTCTGATCGGTAATAGATTGCCGGATGGCGTGCCTCCAGTGTTTGAACGTGGAGCGGGAAGGAAAGTTTATTTCTATTGTTCATAGATTATTAAATTTTGTTAATCCACAGACACACAATAAAGTCGAACCACAGTTGCAAAGGCTCGGCAGGACCAGGAGGAAGAACTCTCCTCAAGCCAGAGAGGCAAGGAAGTAGGGCCGTAGTAGTGGGGATTTGACTTTGTTGGATAAATGCAAGCGCGCCACTGTCGCTCCCTTACCGAATTAAAATCCTGGAACTATCATGGAATTTTTTTTTTCCCCAGTGAACGTGTGGTCATGAAAATTTGCCTTGTCTCTGACAATAAGTGTGGAAATTCTTTTCTGAAAAATGTGTAAATGCGTATTTCTTCCCATTCCCGCTCGGCTCCAGCCTGGTTCCGTTCCGAGAGAAGAGTACAGCGGTGGCCAGCAGGCCTGCCTCAGCACCCAGCAGCAAGGGGGAGTATGTCATCACCAAGCTGGACGACCTGGTGAACTGGGCTCGCAGGGTGGGTAATGCACCAATTATTTCCTCTTTCATGGGGTCAAGGGTCAAGTAAATTTAAAGGTTTCCTTTCCGCTTTTTATTGTGTTTTGACTAGGGGGTCTGATGAGATCTCGCACTTAACAGCATCTTCTGTGGCGGTGCTCACAATACGCAAAATCCTGCCACGTACGAGTAAACATGCCCAGAGATCACCGTAATGGACAGGCGGTCACTGAAAAATTCGGGTCTCGTCACATCCCCAATTTTGACAAATGCATTTCTTGGTCTTGATGTCTGAATGTCAATAATACAAAATAATGTGTGTGTCTTGTCTATGCACATGATTTAAATAAATAAATAAATAGTTTCCTGCCAATGTGTCCCAGAGTGAGACACTTAACTGTGTCATCATTAAACCCTGAGTGTCTCCTGGGGGATTGTCCGTGTAACTACTGACTGTAAGTCGCTCTGGATAAGGGCGTCTGGTAAATGGCGTAGTTCTGTGAACCAGCAGGACGTTCTGGAAGTGTGTGTGTGTGTGTAGATTGGTACTCTGAAAGAATGTATGTTGTGCTCCAGAGCTCTTTGTGGCCCATGACGTTTGGCCTGGCGTGCTGCGCTGTGGAGATGATGCACATGGCGGCGCCCCGCTATGACATGGACCGCTTTGGCGTGGTGTTCAGAGCCAGCCCCAGACAGGCCGACGTCATGATCGTTGCTGGGACGCTTACAAATAAAATGGCCCCCGCACTGCGTAAGGTATACAAATCCATTACATTTCAGTCTACTGTCCAAAAGTCTAAAAGCCCCAATTCAAAACAAATAATTGATTTAACTAAACCGTTTATTGCAGAATTTTAAATGACATGATGTGCGCAGAGAAAGATTGTTATTTTTGCTTGTAGGCGCTCCATTACAGAGTTGAGAGAGACCAATCCCAGTTCTTCTTTCATATATCTGCACTTTTGCACATTACTGTATATACTCTGTCTCTCATACACGTATATATAAATTTCAATATCGTAGATTGGTATATCTTGTTTCGAAACTTATTGATTGATTTTTTTTTTTTTTCTCTCCAACAGGTCTATGACCAAATGCCCGAGCCCAGATATGTGATTTCGATGGGAAGGTAAGATGAACCGGAACATTTCCATTCTTGAACCAATGATGCAGTAGAATTAAGATGATTTCTTTTAGCTACCAGTGGTCAGTATGCTCTAATGTAGAAGCATTATTATATAATGCAATTATAAATGGATGTCAACATTTTGCCACAAATGTGTGTGAACTGCAGCTGTGCCAATGGAGGAGGTTACTACCACTACTCCTACGCTGTTGTGAGGGGCTGCGACCGCATCGTCCCTGTAGACATTTACGTCCCAGGTGAGGAAGACCCTTTCATTATGCCTGCAAATTGTTTTAAGGCCTTTTGCTGTGACTATGACCAACTCACCGTCTTTCCCGGTTTGAATCCCAGGCTGCCCACCCACGGCGGAGGCTCTGTTGTACGGTTGCCTGCAGCTGCAGAGGAAAATCAAACGGGAGAAGAAGATGCGCATTTGGTACCGCAAATGAGCGCCGTTGCGCATGCGCGTGTGTTATTTATATCAGTATAAATGTCTTTTGGCAATAGACCATAATGGTTTCACTCTTCAGTCTTTACTTTGACTTTATTATGTCATTACAATAAAGCTTTCTTCTGGACATTTATCTTTTTTTTTCTCTTTTGTTCACCAAATAAAAAAAAGATTTTACAAAAGCGGTGACAAAGTAAATGATGAGTGCTACTTGTCACTTGTAGCATCAAATCATGTGTTTACGGCTCTTGGCAAAGCACCGTCCCCACGCACTGCTCCCCGGGCGCCTGTCATGGCTGCCCACTGCTCACCGAGGGTGATGGTTAAATACAGAGGACACATTACGTTGTGTCACCGTGTGCTGTGCTGCAGTGTATCACAATGGCAAACACAATGGCAAATCACACAGTGTATCACAAATGCAATTCAACACAGAGCATTTATGTCAAATTTACTATGTTTTATGATTGGCAGTTGTGCCAATTTTAGCAAGACAAAGATGCTTTAGCAGCATGGACCATTTTCTGTTGAATAAAATGATTCTTGCAGCTCAAGGCACACAGGTTGTCTCAATTGATCAGCTCATTGATTAGATCGATTTAGTGGTGGCCATCTCCGAGCTCATTATAAGAATCCCTCGGGTCTGTGTGTAAATGGACTTTAATAGGATAACGTGAAGGCAATTCAACAGATTTTAAACCCAAAATATGAACGATACGACCGACGACATTCAGAGTCCTGCAGTTCCTCGTTTCAAACACACGGCGTCGCTGTTTGACAATGAAGCCAGCGCCACGGCTCCTCGGTCTCAAAAACACGCAGCGGTCATTTCTAAGGGCTGCTGCTCTTTATTTGAACATGAATTATATGGGAATAAAACCACCAGTGCATGAGAAAAGCCTTCTGAAAGATATATTACCTTAGCACTGCATGCAATCAACAAGCGTCTTAATTAAGCCACCCTGATCTCTGATTCTGGGCCATGAGCGGCAGTGGAGACTAAGCTGTTCTCCTGTAATGCCTCTTAACTGGATGGACTCGGTGCACTTCCTGCACTTCTCACACCCCTCTGGCCCTGGTTCCCGTCGTGCCTCCCTTGCAGTGGAGGAAACTCACTTCCATGGTGTGCGTTGCATATTTCTCCTTACCCTTTGCCCCCCTCCCCACACCTTGCTCTTCTCTGTCCAGACATGCTCTCCTGCTGTAGCACCTACAACATGCCATTGAGTTCCATTATAGTAGATCATTCTAATATTCTGCTATTAAAAGACTTTTTAAGTACATTAATCCCACCACTGGTACAGTAACAGTATGGAGGCTGGTCTAAACCTGCCCAAGATGGGTTTCATATCTGTCTGGCATGTGCTTGGCTGCATTTCAGCAGCCTTTCTTCTCAAATCCCCGTCAATGTGTGACTCCGGCATGCTCGTGCAGTGGCATGGACTGGTGTCTGGTCTTGTTAAGTGTATTATGTAATGATGACGGCCCCTTATTCCATGCCTTGTCCAGACGCCGGCACACACAGCGGCAGCGGAGGAGACTCTGGCATAACCCGTCTTCCTGGGTGCCAGGCTTCTTCCCCCGGCTGCTGGTAATTCCACTTTAACTCGCGAAGGGATTTTCCTTGGGTGTGAAACATTGAGAGTGACGTGGCAAAATCCAGTCAGATGGCAGCGCCGGAGGGCTCCACGTGCGCCGCAGTGCATCTGCCGCTCCGCCGCCATCGGCCAAGGTCACCGGATTAATGGGCTTTCCCGCATCAGCTTGTCTCCCATCAGAATTGCATTCTTTGGCCAAGTATGTGAGCAAATACATACAAGAAACTTGATGGCGTCTGATATCTTACATACAGAAAAATACTGAGATTACTGGAATAATATCGCAAATGCACATAAAGTGTACAGTCCCTGACAAAAGTCTTGTGTACAAATTGACCACAAGTGTCGCAGAAATATATTTCGAATCAATATATTTTTTTTTACAAGAAATGCCTCTTTTTATTCCCAACAGCTTTTGTAATAATGTTTCAGTGCAAAGCGAAACTGTCAAAAAGTGTTCTAATATTCAAAGCTTGGTAAAGTATAAAATAAAAGTACATTTTTGCAAAGACATAAGTGTTGTCGCCTAATAATGGATCAATTAGGTCTCAGGTGTGTATAAAAAGAACCCCAGCACACTAGACCTTCACATCAACTGCAGCTAGACTTCTGCACACATGCCTAAGATTCACCCTGAAGATCAGCGCCAACGCTGATGTGGCAGACACCTTCAATCTGTCTCAGCATCAAGAACAGAGGATAAAAGAAAGATTTGACGAGACTGGAGACATTTTGACAAGCCCAGGTCAGGCAGACCCCCCCCCTCAAGACAACTGCTTGATGGGACCGTTTGTTGGCTTGAAAATCCAAAGGCTCCATGAGACCTGGTCACCTGAAGTCCCTGTGTCAACCAGAACAGTTTGTCGGATTCTGTCTCGAAATGGCCTCCATGGTGGAATCAGTGCCCAGAAGCCAGCACTAAACAAAAGACGATTGGGAAAAACCATGTGGCATTTGCCAAGGACCAAAGAAGCCAAATTCTGCAGCAGGATGGTGCTCCATCACATACTTCCATCTCCACATCAAAGTTCCTCAAGGTAAAGAAGATCAAGATGCTCCAGGATTGGCCAGCCCAGTCACCAGACATGAACATCATTGAGCATGTGTGGGTTAGGATGAAAGAGGAAGCATGGAAGATGAAACCAAAGAATATTGATGAACTCTAGGAGGAATGCAAGACTGCTTTCTTTGCTATTCCTGATGACGTAATAAAAAAATTGTATGAATTCTTGCCAAACCGCATGGATGAAGTCCTTCAAGCTCATAGAAGTCATACAAGATATTAAATTTGGATCTCACAGCACCACTACTAAATTTGCTGACGTATTTTTGTACTTTTTTTCTATTGCTGTATAGGTGACAAAACTTTCGTCTTGCCAAGATTAGACCTTTCTGTCTTGATTAAATGCTAAATCTTTTTTTCACAAATTCAAATTTTATTTGTCACATACATAGTCACACACGATATGATATGCAGTGAAATGCTTTTTGCAACTGCCACAGACCACAGTATTGCAAATGATGCAAGTATACAATGAACCAATATGCAAATATTGCAAACATAACCAAATATTACACTTTTACGTCTTTAACATAAAATATGTGAAACTGGTAGGGTGAAGGTGTGCAAATGAGTGAAAGACAATGTTTAAAGAAAAGAGCCATAAAAAAAAGAGCAGTAAGGTAAAAAGCGCAAAGATTTTGTGCAAAGTGATTTTGTGCAAAGATCCCAGTGATTGGAGGTGAAAGTGAAAGTGCTGGAGTTCTATGTAGTGTTGTGGTTGAGAGCTCGGACAGCCTGCGGGAAGAAGATCCTCCTCGTTCTCTCTGTGTTGGACTTCAGGGCACGAAAGCACTTCCCTGATCGCAGCAGAGAGAAGAGTCCATTGTTGGGGTGAAACTAATTCATTTTAATGCATTAAACATCATTTGGGAGGGTTTTAGCTTTTCATATGAGCTATTTCGAACACCAATTGATTAATTAAAAGTCAGGTTAATAGCAGGTGTTTTTACAAAATAGATAAGCGACGAGACTTTTGTCAGGGACTGTAGTTGCAATGTGTGTGACAGTTCAGGAAGAAATTGTTCCTGTGTCGGCTGGTACTAGTCTGCAGGCATCTTCAGTTGTGGCCATTAGATTTGAGGATGACACAAATACTGGTTCTTTTTGCAGAATATCAGCCTGTCCTTGATGTTTGTCTTGGAGTCATTTTTGACACCAGGCCGTCCTTCAAACGTCTTCGTCCTCACTGTGCGTGCAGATGCCCTCACACCTGCCTGCTGCCATTCCTGAGCAAGCTCTCAGGACTCTTGCTAGACTTTCTTTGGTACCCTGAAGCCTTCTTCACAACACTTGAACTTCTCTCCTTGAAGTTTTGATGATCTGAAAGTTTTTTGATTTAGGTGGAATCTTCTTGCAGCAGTTTCCTTGCCCATTTTATGCAACGCAATGACGACTGCATGCGTTTCCTTGCAGGTAACCAGAGGAAGAATGACAGAATGATCTCCAGACTTGTGCTCCTCAACACTCTCACTTAACACTGTTAACCAGAGGATCACTGAAATGATCTCAGCAGGTTTACATTTATCAGACACCCTTATCCAGAGCGACTTACAACCAGTAGTTACAGGGACAGTCACCCCTGGAGACACTCAGGGTTAAGTGTCTTGCTCAGGGACACAATGGTAGTAAGTGGGATTTGAACCTGGGTCTTCCAGTTCATAGGCGAGTGTGTTACCCACTAGGCTACTACCACCTTCTACCAGGTTCCTTTGTGGCAGGGCTGAAATGCAGTGGAAATGGATTTTTTGTAATTCATCTGATATATATATATATATGTATGTATGTGTATCTACCTCATCATCGGTATATATTTATACCCATTCATATATTCTACATGCGATTGTATATTCCTGTCTAAAGCGGACGCAGCTCGAGCAGCGTGGCCGCTGTTTGAACTCGAAGGCTTATAGAAAAACAGCGACACTTTGATGGTTTCTTGGCTTTGGGGCACTCGGCAAGCCGGAGCAGGGATAGAACATTCCACTTCTGTCACCTGCTCTGTGGTGGCAGATGTCAGGGTGCACTGGCCTTTTGAATTCTTTTATTTTTTAGTTTCTTTCAGGGTATAAAGTGTTTTCATTTTTTTAGAATAAGTATCGCAGGCAGAAATATACATATATATATATATTTTAGAGAGATTTTATTAGCCCACAGAAGGGCTGGGAGATATAGGCATTTAGTTCAATAATTTCACATATAAAAAAACATTCAACAATAAAAAAAAAACCCAAAACAAACACACATAATAAATTATTAACAAAAAGTCATTAAGAAATGCAGACATAAATAAAGCACAATGCAAACCATCACAGCTGTAAACCGTCTATGAAACATTTTTACATGGGGCCTGAACAGGGACTCTGTCAGTATTTACAGGTGGGGGGACAAAAAAAACGAATAGAGACACACAGAGAGTCAATGTGACTGAAGAAAAATACAAATACGCCCCGCGGAACGCGGCCGCGGAGCTGGAAGTAAACACACGTACAGTGTAACAGGCTTTTAGAACGTGACCAGCTTCGGATAATGCCGCTGTGCAACCGATGCCGCGGCCCCCCTCCGGCCGCTGCTCGGTCAGTGTGGTCCCGGCGGAAAAAAAGGACGTTTAGGCTCTAAAGGGGAGACCCGATGGGTCTCGACACGCGCTAAAGCATTCGCAGAGCGGACGCCTGCGGTCTGTTCGCGATCCGTCCTTACTTGCCCGGCTCAGCATGGGCACACTCGGCGCGCCGCGAGCTGATTGGGTGGCAAATGTCGGGGCTCAAGTCTTTGGAGGCGAGCAAAATCTGGTGACTGGGGAGGACAGGGGACAAATCTTTTGGCAAATTAAGCACCTCCGAGTCCATGTTTTTTTTTTTTTTGGCACCCCTGGTCTCCTTGGACAGACCTTTGCTAAGCCCCCCCCACCCCCCGGCACCTCGGCGGCTTCAGCCTCCAGCTCAGAGGGCGCCGCGCGTGGCCTCGATCTCGGGCGGGCCCACCATCATGGCGGTGGTCTTCAGCGGGTAGTAGCGGCCGTGCCAGGTCTTCCAGAACACCCCCTGCTTCCTCTGGTGCCTTTGCTTGGGCGGCGGGGTGAGGAAGTACCTGCCGTTGAGGTTGGAGCGGCCGCAGCTGCTGAACCACCAGCCACCTGGCGCCGAGAGAGGGGAAGGTTAGTGCCACTTCCTGTTTCGGAGTTCCCCCGCGATGGCGCGGCGATGAAACACTTACCGGACAGGTGCTGGGCGCAGTTGATGTCGCTCTTCTGGTCGTTGTCCTTGTCCCGGGTGGAGAAGGGCAGGCCGGAGGGGTCAGTGGCCAGCGCCCGGCCCAGGGTTCCGGCCGGGGCGTCCAGGATGCGCAGGGTGTAGTTGCTCTCCTCCCCGCTCAGACGGAACGGGTAGCTCACCGACTCCGCCTTGTCCGTCCAATCGGAGATCTGGATCTTCAGGACGCGGTCGCCGGCCCTGGACAGAGCGTGGATTCTCTCCAGGCCGAGCCAGAACTCCCCTGCGGGAACCAGACCAGCACAGCGTTTTAATTCACTTTGATCAGGTCTGAGGCCGGTGCAGATAATCCACTCGCCGTGCAGGAATTGGAGGTAATTGAATTTGAAATTTGGTAATCTGTTAATCGAATTGCGCGAGGAAGACTGGCTGATTAAGTCACTCGGCGTGATTAAAGCCCCCTTCAGCTGGCATGAGGTGTTAAGATCAGGCGGTAAAGCCCACTCAGTCGGGATTGACCCAACCCCCCCCGAGATCAGAGATCCCCCACGAGGGGGGGGGGGATAATCCGCAGAAACACCGACTGGGGCCGGTTGAGGACATGAAATGTACGGAAATTTACCGTTTAGGTTCCCGAAGCCGTTCTGATAGGCCTGCCAGAGCTGGTCGAAATCAACAGAGCCATCCTGGCGCCTCTGGATGACGGTCCAGCCGCCCTCTGTGAACACGGGAAAGAACAGGGATGAGCCGGGAATGACGTGAGCCTGGACACTGTTGAGGAGTTTAAAATATCGAGTTTTGTGGGGGTTTGGGGGGGGGGGGCGGAGCTACACACCATTTGTCATTTCGCAGAAGACGTCGAATGGCTGCGAGTCTTTGGGCTGGACGGTGTAAACGCCGCTGCTGGTCTCGCCGCGCAGGAACAGCTCATGGCAATCGGCAGCCATTTCTGTAAAAGCAAAAAAAAAAAAAAAAAAACAAATAAATAAAATTATTAGATTATATCGATTATTTTATATCTAATAATGCCAAAGTCTGAGTTCAAACCGTGCTTTCCTATTTTAAATTGATTAGACTAAACCCATTATTACGTTTATTTTTTTATATGCAGATTTTTTTATTTTGAAATTTAAAAAAAAAAAAATCTTTTTAGATCCTTGTTATGAACAATGTTCTAATTAGTAATCGTTCTATTTTTAAAGCCCTTGTCTTACTCAGTAAAGCTATCGGAGGCCCAAGGCCTGTGGAGCAGCGTAACTAAAAGCAGGCCGAGACGATGCAGGGTGTAAACATGACCTTTCTCCCAGTTCCCAAGCCGACTTCCCTCAGCTGGGGCCGGCCCTATTGATTACAGCGGGCCCTCATTCGCCCACCGGGGGCCGGCGTTCCTCCTTCACGTGCACCGCGCCGGGGCCGGTGACGTAAGGCTGCGTGCACACTGCGTGGCCGGGGAATGCTGCTATATGAGCTCCCCCTGCCCCCGCACTACGCCGCCGGGGCGGAATGCGTCCGGGCTCTCCCTGAGCCTCCGCGCAAACACGCCGGGGGAAGTCTGGTGTTCCTGCGACGCGCTGTTCTGGGAACAGTCGATAAGAGATAGTCGGGGCTGGTGGGGGGCGGTGGAAAGAAAAATAAAAGGGTCTGGTCGCTGTTTTTGGATGTTTGGGTTGGCTGTGTGGGTGTCGATGTTCCCCTCAACTTTGACACACTTCCCATTCATTACTGGGAGGCGGGGGTCTGCGCGGACGAGGGGGGGTGGGGACGCCGCGGGACGTCTGCCACTGACAGATCTGGGGGAAAGGTTACGCTTTCTTGAGCGGCGTGACCGTTGTTTTCGCCGCGGAGGAGGAGTGGTCACCGGCAGAAAGATGTCTGTACAAAGTTCACGGCACTAAAATTGGCCCGGCGGGCCGCTGCGCACGAGTTGGCCTGGACCCGGGCCAGCGGGCCCCGGTCGGGGGGACACGGCATTCTAGGATTCAGCAAATTGCCCCCGCCGACGGAGTCTGTGTGAGATTTACGGCAAAATCCCCGGCCCTGCCGCGACCCCGGCTCAACACCGGCCGAGGCCGGCGAACTCTCTCCCAGTTGGAGCCGAGCCAGATCCCCCCTCCCAAAAAAAAAAAGAAGGATAATAATAATAATAACAATAATGGTGTTTAAACCCGACTGAGGTCAGCTGCCGCTCAACTTTCACCCACTTCAGGCCTCACCCCCCCCCCCCAAGAACAATTACTGCTATTTTACTTTATTATTATTTATATATAACTATTTTTTTTGGTCTTCACCTCAGATCCGACATGGTAGTAAGCGGGATTTGAACCTGGGTCTTCTGGTTCATAGGCGAGTGTGTTACTCACTAGGCCACTAAAACCCTGTACGCGTATTGTGTATTAAAGGTGGAGCATGAAAAGGTTTTTTTTATGCGGATCAGAAGACAAATAACCTGCCACTGTATTACATTAGGGTGGTGGTGGCCTAGTGGGTAACACACTCGCCTATGAACCAGAAGACCCAGGTTCAAATCCCACCTACTACCATTGTGTCCCTGAGCAGGACACTTAACCCTGAGTGTCTCCAGGGGGGGACTGTCCCTGTAACTACTGATTGTAAGTCGCTCTGGTGAATAATGTAAATGTAAATTACGTGGACTCACCGGCGGGAGAGTCGCCTTGCTCGGCGCCGCCGTTCTGCGGGCGGCCCTCCTCTCCGCTCCGCCGCGGCGGGGACCTGCCGCTCACCTGGATCTGCGGGGAGGGACGGGGGAGAGACGGGTTTAAATCGGCAGGTTCCGGCTCCGGACGCGGCTCTCAGCGGGCGCGTACCGGTGCCGCGCTCCTCACCTGGTTCTGGAGGGCTCGGATGCGGCCGTTCTGCTTCTCCAGCTTCTCCTGCTGCTGCCTGATCCGCTCCACCAGGTCGTCGATGCGGCGGTTCTGCGCCTCCAGCATCAGCTGGAAGGAAGAGGAGACCATTTTAATTAAAATGTGACGCGTCGTTGTTACGCATGCGCCGTTACGCACGATTCCTTTTCATTGCGTAACTGCGTTTAGAGCGGAGCACTCGGACCAGCGGTCGTTTCTCTTTAACCGGGCGATGAAAGGTTATTTAAGTTGTTCCAGGTGGAGGATGTCGGGAAAAAAGGGGCGGGGGGGCTCTCTTGTCCGCACAGCACGTACAGCACGCACAACCACACACACACACACACACACACGCACACGCACACACCGACCAGGATTAGCACCATGTAATCCAGTCCAGAACTGTCACGAACATTACAAAAAGCTCAGAGAAGAGACTAAGACCACAGACCATCTTAACTTTAAACCATTATAAAACTTTTTTTTTTGGTCATCACCACAGATCAGACGTGTAATTATTACATTTCAGGACATTCCAGGACATTTGTCGCCTAAACTGCGGAGATCTGTCAGAAGAAAGGAAGCAGCAGCTCTGGACCTACCTGGATAACTCGAGCATCGCTGACATTGCCCTCTCCCTGCAGCATGCCGTCCACCTTCTCCTCCAGCTTGTCCATCCTGTCGTGGACCTGACGCCTCTCCCCCAGCAGCTCCTCCGCCTTCTCCCGCAGCTCGGACGAGACGTTCAGCACCTGGCTCTCTCGGTCCTCCAGCCCCTGGGCCCGGCTCTTCAGGACCTGGCTGTCCTCGCTCAGCTGCTGCGTCTGCTTCCCCAGCTCAGCCACGGTGCCGTTGAAGGACTTCAGCTTGGCCATGATGTCCCTCATCTGGCCCTTTGTCTTGTCCACGTGCTCCTTCAGCCCCTGGCCCAGCTGCAGCAGACCATGGGCGAGGACGTTCACGTCGTCCCAGGCTGCGTACTGGACCCGCTTCTCCTTACCGGCGGAGCTCTTCCTTTCGAATGGGAAGGCTGTTCCCGTGGTTGCCACCACGCAGACGACTGCAGCGCAGGCCATCAGTTTTTCTGGCGTGAACTTCATCCTGGTCTCCTTCCGTTCGGCTTCTTGGTCTCCCGTTTAAAAAATTGCTCTTGAAGTCAAGCAGGTGCTCAACTCTGCAAGCTAAAGTCAGGAGATTCAGAGGTGCATGCCGTGCAGAGCCAGGCTCTCCCTTTATACTCACTGCCTGCTCGGGCGAAGCGCCCTGATTGGCTGGCCGACGTGGGTGGGCGTGTCCACTCGGGTTTCTGCTCTCCCTGCTCCTGACTCATGCAGCAGGAAGCATTGAGCAAGGGCCCAGATGGAACAAGGGATGCCGGTACTGGAAGTAAAGTATCAGCGCCGAATTCTGGACGGAGTTGGGGTGTGACCATCAAATAAAAAAAAAAAGAGTGTCCTGTAAACATCGTTCAAAAGGACAAAACTGGTTCCTGGGCCCAAAAACCCGAGCGGTGCTGAGTTGGTGGGAGCGCAGGCATTACGAAACACTCCAGCCCCCCCCAAAAAGCTGGAATGCGCTCAGGCCCGGGGTTCGGGCGGGAGGGAGTGAGGGGGGGACGGGGTGCAGGGCGAGTCTCGGTGACGAGGTGGACGTGCTGCTCTGTGCTGCGAGGTGATCTGTTCCGCTGGCGGGGAGCGAGGCAGACTGTGAGAATTAGGGGAAAGTTCACCGGCGGCCGGGGGCTGAGTTTTACTGGCACAAAAAAAAACCAATTCAGACCAGACTGGACCAGGAAGCCTCCTGGACCCGACAACCTCCGGTTTTAAACGACTTCACCGACATCTAGCACACGAATCACGTACGGGCTGTTTTTTAATGCTGGTGCCTAAATCGTAATTACAGAAACATAATCAGGTTTATTGTTCAAGTATAAAACACGAGAGGAATGTGGCGTCTTAGGTGCTTGTGTTTCTCAAGCGGCACAGCACGGTAAGAACAACAGAACGAACGGCACACTTTATATGATTACGGTCTTACAGATAATGCACAATATACGGGCTATAAAGAGTTTATAACTGTACTCTGCTCGCCACGCCGCTCCACCGGAGGACGCTTTATGGTTGTCTGGTGGTAAAAAAAAAAAAAAACGGGATGCCATTCGGCCCGGAATAAGGTTCTCTGGTAATCTTCCCACTTGGTGGTGAAATATGGGAAGAATGTGGAGGGCCTGGCCGCGGGGTTCCGGAGTCTTTAAAATGATTCTCGGCGCGTGAATCGATGGCCCTCCAGGCCTCCGCGTTCGAACCCGTCCGTGACGTGTTTCACACCGGCCGGGGAGCTCGAGTCATGGGGCGGGTTACCGGGTGCCACTTACCCAGACTGCCACTCGTGCCAAAGATAAAACCATTTTGATTGTTTTGACCCGAAGCATTTTCCGTGCGTTAATTTTGACTGCGTCGAGCAGATTATCAAACAGCTATCGGGTTTGAGACACCAGGGCCTTCTCGCGGCTAATCAGGTCATCTGAGCTGACACTGGCATCAGCGTAGGCTGAACGATTCAGGGCGAATCACGCGACGCCGAGAAACGGAGCCCGGCGGGCCGAGCCTGTCGGATCGGCCCGGCGGGCCGCGTTTGGCACGGACCCGCCCGGCGCGGCACCTGCCACCGTGGCGTGAAACGCCTGACAGTTCAGCGGGTTCGCGTTAGCCACGCCGAGCCTGCGGACGGGTGCAACGTGACTGGATCATTAGCGGAACCATAGAAACAGCTGCATTTCCAATTCCAAGATGGCCGAGCCCCCCCCCTCCCAGCAGAGCAGCTTGACCTTTTACCCAAATTCTGAGCGCACAACATCTGCATCATCCTTAATCCCAGCAAAAGAAGCGAAAAAGACGTTCAGCTCTGTACCACAGACACGTCTACACAAAGACTTCAGGTGGGGCCGAGCTGCTAGTGAATCTAAAGAAATTGTAGATGTATATTTATTAAGTGATCATAGGAAATATTCTAGTAATCTGGGTTGTCATCCACAGTCATCAACACAAAACAAAGGTTAGTCACTCAACATTTATTAAATATCCATATCCATAGTATATCCATACTAATATAAATGTAAAAGATCATAAATGACCCAATTTAAAAAATGCCCTCGTACGCAGAAAAATTTCTTTTTAATTTGTGCGACTGAGCTCCATCTTCAGGGGCATGGCTGAGGTTTTCTATTTTGGAATAAAATCTTGGGATGGTCTCAAAATAATTATAAAATTGCTATAATTTGTGCATATGATTTCACCACAGACACTCCAGGCATTTCACGTTTCAGCACAACAGAACATGGCTGAATTTCTCAGGCCTCTGAAATTCACGTCAGTGGCGCTCACCCGCTGCTCTTGGCTCTCACCTATCTCCAGCTGGACAAAGCAGAAATATTTGGCATTTATGGTAGATACCGTTCCGTACACACACTTTTCTACACAGATAAAAGCTTTTTCTGGACATTTCGAGGTGAGGTGAGAGCGCTGGCTGCAGAAAAGGATGATGGGAGAATTTAAATCCTGTCAACTGCCGTTCTGGTGTGTGAAGTTCCTTTCCCTCGGGGTCCTGCAGAGGAGCTGGCTGGGAAATGAACATGTTCTTCTGCCACCCTGTGGTCAGACAGGACGGGCGTGTTGGGCCCACAAAATCCCTCCTTAATGGAGACGCCACCGTCATCAAATGCAATGTGATTTCACGCTGTGTTCCCATTGGTCAGCCCCGAACACCATCATTTATAGGTCTTAATGGAACAGGAACAAATCAACTTTTGTTTTTTTGACTAAATGTTTGCATCGAATGTTGATGTCACTAGAATGACCAATCATCACGCAGCTAATTACTGAGCTACAAGTTTACGGCATTTATGGAATTTATGGAATTTAGAAGATGCTCTTGTCCAGAGCGTCATAATCCGTGCTTTGTAAAACCATGTCTGATCTTACATTTTTAATTTGGAGATGTTATGTGTATTTAGTAGTGCTAGGCAACGATTAATAAAAAAAAAAAGATGATTAATTGCATGATTGCTGTGATTAATCATGATTAATTACATTGTTATGCGCAACATTCAGTAATTCTCCTTTTCTTTTTTAATCTTTATTGTCATTGTAGCCTGAGATACTGTACAACAACAACAAAAAAATAGGTGTAATTTTGGAGCATAATAAACAGAACAATGTTTTTCCACTTATACATAAATCATGATCAACATACCACCCCTCCTGTCAGCCGAGGATTTCATGTATGTGTATTAAAAAAAAAACTGTGTTAATGTCAAATGAAACATTTTTCTGCAAATAGCTTCTTTACTGTTTCTTTATATGCCCTACAATGACAATAAATAAATCTGAATCTGAATACTAGTATTTAGTCCAGTAGACTCACTTTCATCGCATGCCTCAAAAGGAGAAGTCACAGTCTTGCCAAGGGACACAGTGGTACTTAGTGGCCTCTGTGCATGTGCTAATGTCCAAATCCAATCGCTTTTTCCTCCAAGGTGCTAGTAACTCGATTTTTTTTTTGTGTAAGTCTTGTTCTGGCTGAAAGTGTCTCCTGTAACATGGACAAGGAGGCCACCCGAGGACCAGAGCAGCAAGGGGAAGTCCTGCTGAGGTAGGACAACTGCCCTGTTTTTCGTGCCTCGACTCTCCGCCCTGTGACACTCTTGACCTGAGATCCTGTAATGGAGCTATTGTTACAGTTTTCCTCCGCTTCTATCTGGTCAGCGTGTCTTTGTGTTTCAGCCCCAGCTGACTCTGCAGTTCATTTTATTTTCAACAAGTCCATGCAACTTTTTTTTGTAGTTAATTTAGTTCAAAAGAACATAATCCTTCATATATAATATGTTGTTTTAATTTTTGTTCCACTAGAATATTGTGAATCCAGGCTTGCTTGGGACTTTTTTCCTACCCACCCCCTCCTGATACTCGGCCTCCCGTCTCTGTTTGTTCACGTGAGCGAGGTCTGGCTTTGGACCTGTGACATAACTCTGAACGTGTAGCACGTTGTCTCTTCCCATACGTGCAGGACTGCAAAGTCCAATACGGCGTGTTGCACTGCATGCACGGCAGGACTTTGAACGCACAGCAGGTCCTCGCGCTGACACACAGTAGGAGTGGGGACCGGGGGGAGGCTTCTGGGGGCTTCTTGATCTCAGCACATGGAAATCGACATCCCGGCCCTATAAGGATCTATTCTTTTCTCTCTCTCTCTCTCTCTCTCTCTCTCACACACACATTCAGTTTAGCCACAGGGCATTATTTCTCGGTGTATAAAGGGTGGTGAGATTCGAGTTGCTCTGGCGTCATGTGCCGTTTGGGGAACTGACCCAGTTTGCCCTTCCTGCTCCTCACAGTGCAAATCAAAGGAGGACAAAATGTTCCCAGGTCACACAGGGCACATTAAGCCATTACTCATGCAATTTACCCTCGTTTTACATCAGCCTGGTAAACGTAACTTGAGCATGAACTGCAGAATCATGCACTGCAGAAGGCCAAGTGTCTGCTGTTTGGGGAAAATTCCATGGGTGTGGCATAAAAACCGGTTAGGAAACCTCCACCATAAAAACAAATCATTGCTTATTTTTATCATCAGAATAAGGAATGCCTCCTTATCCCTTATCAAGATTTCCTTGCAACACAAGAGCTCATGCAAACAAGACGAGAAGTTCCTTCATTCTACAGAATGAGACTCAGAATGTACAGTGTTTCCCATGTTCATTATGTTGCATAAGGTGCGTGAATGAAACCGTGTGGGGCAACAGCTGTAGGAAATGCACATGCGATGCGAGTCAAAGTTCACCCGTCCTGGGATTTCAGTTTTCCACATTAAATTGTAAATTTCCCACTTGTGGGACTAATAAAGGATCATCTTATCTTATCTTAAAATCCATGACCCAGTAACACATGAGGCTGTTGTAGATGTGTGGGTTGCACAAACCACAGAGACTGACACCAACAAAGCAACACTACATAAAGCTCTTAAGCAAATAGAATCAGTGTCATTTAAAATAAATTTCTTTGACATATTTCACTACGAAACAACAACTAAGAACTGATCAGAGACCAGTATTGATCATTTCATAGTCTTATAGGCATAATCTGCATACATCGATGCACAGAAAGTCATAAAAACAATTTTAAAATATTATTATTATTACATAAAGCACATTTCTAAACAAATCTATAAACCCTGTGACAACAACTTACATTTATGTAATTATGTGTATGTTTATGTGTAAGATTCCTGCTTTAATTAATGTAATGTACCAAAGGCTGCTTGTACATTATTTTTGGTTAATGCAATGCAGTATTTACTTGTTAACCAGTTACACATTGCTAGTACTCAGATATTAATATTGATTATTCATATTTATAAATGCATTTATTTATTTGATGACATGATGGTTTCAGAAAAGCTGAGCTGCCAGTATTGTTCTGCAGACAGGCCTGTTCCTTCTCACAATGCCAACTACTTCATACTGATATTAAGGGTTCCTCCCGGAAATGGCCTTCCTAAAAATTACATTTAACAACTTAAAGCTACTTTCAACCCCACTTATTCCAGTTAGCTAAAGTTAGCGTTAGCAATATTTGAAACAAATATTTGTGTAAATGTAATTTCAGGTCAGGTGTGTCCAACCTCACAGTCCATATTAGGCATAAATGAGTATGAATGAGGTATAGAAATAGTAAGACAGCGGGTTGAAGTAGCCTAGTGGGTAACACACTCACCTATAAACCAAAAGGTCGCAAAGTCCCAGGTTCAAACTCCACCTACGACCATTGTCTGTCTGTCTGTCTAATCTGTCTGTCCAAGCTAGGACATCTCCAGGTGTGTCCTGGCGTCCCGGTTTACCCCCGCGAGGTTGAAAAACAGCTCCTGCCGAGGTCTGCGCCCATGCAGCTCTCTGCCATTCTCTCATCAACATGTTTTTACAGATCCGTTCCTGTGCCTCTTATCGTGATGGTGTTGTCAGGGAACGTTTTACCTCTCGAAGGTCAGGGGAGGGCGGCGGAGTGGGCCTGATGTGTTCGTGCCTGAGGCAGGTGTGACCGGTGTGTGGCTTCACGGCGCAAATAAAGACACCGGGCTGTGGCCTGGCGCCGCGATTCAGGTTGGAACCAAGCCAGCGAAGACACGCCCTTTTTCAGAGACGAGACTTCAACAACACGGGCAGGGAGGGTTAATTCCGTGCCTAGGGGGGTTTCCACAGTAACCGGGTGGCACTGGGACACTGTATTCATTCCTGGAGTTAATTCACAAAGATGAGGAAAACATCTCATGAGCACGAGCTCGGAGCGAGATCAGAATTCTTGGATGGAAGTCTCTGTGCTGTCAGGAAAGCTGAAACCAGTCAAGTGACCACAACAGAGCAACTTGGAAGACACAACATGCTGAGCCTTGAAGGAGATGGGCAGAAGCTGCAGAAGGTCCACTCCTGCCTGCTCGTGAAAGGAAAATATTGCTCTGGTGGGGAAAAGGAAGAACTTTGTAGAACTCGCAGAACTGTGCTAGAAACAATAACGACCGGAGATTTGGTTCGAATTCATCGTTCCTGTTCATTTTGCATTCATGACGATTTGATTACAAATTAAACAGAAATTGTTTTTGTCTCCAAAACATCTTTGTAGCTTTTACAAGTTAAGACACACACACACACACACACACACACACATACACACACACTTCCCTCCCAGGGGTATCAATCAACACAACTGCAGATAAAACTAATCACACACTCAGTTATCTTCGACTTCTTCAGACAGATCTGTATTTTTTGATGAATTCCATGATAAACAGTTTTAATTTGTAATGTTCCTCGGCTATGGTGCCAAATTCTCCTCAAATGTAAATGAAATTTGACTCCATAAAGCCGCCGCACAACATTGCTTCAGACCCACTATCAGCCCGATCACGCCACACGCGTCACGCGCTGTGGACGTACGATTCTTTCCTCCTGCGAACGAACGGTATGGCTGTTATCTCGCCCGTTAAAAATCTGCGCCGTGGATTTAACATGCATGCAGCAGCGCAGTACAGTATGTACAGTTACTATTCCCGGGGCGAGAGTCCTTGTACGGCTCTATCAGGTTTTAACGCTTGATGAGAAAAACACGGATTTGATAACGCGGAAAACAGGCATGTTGTAAATATCGCCCACGCCGCTGTCATAGCGTGTTTTCACGAGGAAGACGGGGTGTCCTTGAAGTGTGGATCCGGGCCTACCACGAGACAAAACGTGGAGGGAAATTTCTTTGAATTTGGGAAAACAAGTTTCCTGTGAGATTGCGAAGTAGGAGTAACACGCTGACTCAAAACAATGCACTCCCATCAATTTCTGTGTCTCAACGTCAACTTCTGAGCTGTTCCGGTCATGCACAGCACCAACAGGGATTCCAGAGCTTGTGTTTAGCAGATAAGGCCGCTTTGCACGTGACAGGCAGCCTCGGACTCTCTCCCATCTATTATAGGCCAAGAGATGGAAGCTCACACGTTCCTCTGAATGATGTGCTGGAAGTATTGATGATTGACATTTAGATTTAGAGCATTTATCAGACAACCTTATCCAGAGCGACTTACAACCAGTAGTGACAGAGAAAGTCCCCCCCCCTGGAGCAACTTAGGGTTAAGTGTCTTGCTCAGGGACACAATGGTAGTAAGTGGGGTTTGAACCTGGGTCTTCTGGTTCATAGGCGAGTGTCTTACCCACTAGGCTACTACCACCCTACCCTGGAAGGGTCTCAGTGACCTTGACAACTTTAGTCAGAGCATCTCCAGAACAACAGTCCAGGTGGGGAAGTCATCTGGACACACAATGTGTTGTGTACCATGCTGTCCACCATTGACAAACACCTACAGTGAGCAGCTGAGCATGGAGCAAAGGTAGAAGGTGTTTTGATCTGATGATTAGCAATTTCCATAAATCTTGTAGATGGCATGGCGCAGGTACGATGTTAACCTGGCAAACAGACGCACCAGGATGCAAGACGAAGGCAAGTCTACATAGATTATTGAAGACCACTTCTACACAACACTGATTCTTGGTGATGGTGCTGAAAGCAGTGTCTCTCTCCGGCACTGCTCTCTGATGCTACACCCTGCCACACTCCAGAAATAGTTTGGTTTGAAGAACATAAACTCAGTCAAAGTTGGTATCTGTGAGTTGTGAGGGGAAAAAAAACTACAGGACGTTGGCACCAGATATCATAGGATGTCTCCAGACTTTTAGTCCAAAGCAGAACACGAAAGGGTTTTGCCACTGTTGACCCAGAGCCAGCTTTTCTTGCCTGACTACATCTCACAAATTGCCATTAAAGACCAGTGTGGATTTGATCTTACACACAGAGTGTTAAACTGTATCGTCTGCATGATTTTGTGTAGAACATTATATTTCTTGAGAAAAAGCTGTCAGCACCGGTTCAAGACCCTTCTGAAGTTTCTGGAACACAGCCTTGCTGCAGTTTAATGGGAAAAGCATCTACTTCCTCCCTTCAGAATTCCCCTTTCCCCCACATCTGCCTTAATTGTCTTTGGTTAGAAGCCTGCTGAACCCTTGAGAAAGTCCTATACTAACCCCTCATCTTTACTCTGTGCATTCCCCAAAGCCCCATTACGCAGCAAGAACATCCTTACCAAGGGCCAAAGGTCAGAGCCACTGAAATCACGGCACCCTGCTTCTTCCACTGCACTTTTGCTAAACTCCATCCTCGACCAGAAAGGCGAAGTGCCTCGAAAGACTCCTGTGCGATGGCACTGTACCATACTTATGAGTGATGAAAGCAAATGTGGCTAAAAAGACATGGGTGGGATTACGTAACTGCTTTATTCTCCCAACTTCACCCATGTTGTGCGCTGTTAAGACACAACCTTCAGTAAATTGATTGCCATTGTGATACACAGCAAGCATGGTGACACCATCACCCTTGGTGAACAGTGGGCACCATGACAGGCTCCCAGGGGAGCAGTGTGTGGGGACGGTGCTTTGCTCAGTGGCACCTCAGCAACTTGAACTTCGAACCGGCAACCATCTGATTACGGGTCCGTTTCCTTACCTGCTAGGCCACCGCTGCCCTTTGGGAAGATGCAATGTCCTGCTGGGCAACCTTGGGTCCTGCAATTTGTGTGGATATTATGGTGACACGTACTGTACCACTGACCTGAACACTGCTGCTGACCAAGTACGTTGCTGCCAAAATTTGGTCCAAGAATGGTTTGAGGAACGCAACGTTTTCAAGGTGTTCACCTGGCTGCCAAATTCTCTGGAAACCTTCAGAATTCTAGTGGAGTCCATGACTCAATGGGTCATATCTTTTGTGTTGCCAAACATTAGGTGGTGCTAATGTTGTGGCTGATTGAAATATAAAACCTGTTCCTTGTAGGTGTAGCAATAATCCTGAAGTAGCTTTTTAATGTTTGAGCCAAAAACTGCAGATGATAAATCGTGGACTTATCGCTACATTTCATTACATTAAACACAACCCACCATAAACGTCTTTAAGCCATGTAGACGTAACTGAGACGGTGGTTAATATTACATGGTTTTCATTTTTGGAGAGGTTGGGTTGCAACTTGAACTTGATGCAACTTGATCCTGATGGAGGTGTGAGGTGAATGAGGTCTGAAGCAGATCAAAGTCCAGACCGCTGGAGCTATTTCTGCTTTTTGGTGAACCTGAGCACACTGGGCTCCCTTTTTTCCCCCCACTATGCATTTAAATACACAGTGTACAGTGGAACGAGTCTAAAAATAGCATAATGCAGCCTTCCGTATCGCTGACGTTTAAGCAGCTAATCTGCTTGAATTTGCGATATCAAAGAAAATGGACCAAAGGTGCAGGATGTAAGCCGATTATCATCCACGGCAACAAGGCAAGAGTGTACTTCAGCAACGGTGACGCTTCCTGAACTCTGGCGACTTCCAGAGGATATACGTCCGACGAGGAATTTGTGCCAAAGTCTGGCCACCCCCCTCAACTTTGCCTCTATTCCACACCCACCGGGCTCAGACTGGCGACCTATGTCCCATAGTCACTGTTATTCTTCCTACTGTATGGGGAGACCTTGTCTCGCTGAGCACACAGACACAATGGAAAATAGGGGGGCTGAGGCTGAGGAGAAAGCCACGCGCAATTCAGGGATAAAACTAGACAGGACTGGTTGGCGTTGCTAGGGTAAACATGCATCAATCTGCGGCTGGAGCTGGGGCAGATATGGCAAGTGCACTTTGTTTAGTCTGGAAAGTCGTCTGCACGACGTGAGAGGGACATTTCTTTTGCTGAACCTGGAAGGATGTGGAATATGCGGGTGTAAATACATCTTTCTCTCCAAAGATTTTGGAGTTTAAAAAAAAAAAGTTGAAAAAAACGTTTTCCTCTACCACTAAGATGCCAAGTCCTGATGTGCAGTCGTTGGCGGCTCATCATTTATAGAATTTATCCAGAGCAACTTACAGGGACAGTCCAGCTGGAGACACTCGGGGTTAAGTGTCTTACTCAGGGACATGATGGTATTAAGCGGGGCTTGAACCCGGGACTTTGTGGTCTTCTGGTTCATATGCGAACCGTCACGAGGCCACAACCAGCCCAGCTCCGATGCTGTCGTGACATGGTGGCCGTTTTACATTTACATTTATGGCATTTATCAGACGCTCTTATCCAGAGCGACTTACAATCAGTAGTTACAGGGACAGTCCCCCTGGAGCAACTTAGGGTTAAGTGTCTTGCTCAGGGACACAATGGTAGTTCACAATTTGAACCTGTGACTCTGTAGTCTTCTGGTTCATAGGCAAGTGTGTTACCCACTAGGCTACTACCATCCCTACAGACATGCACATACAGGCACGGCGTTCTTCACATCCGGCCCCGAGACGAGTTCTTTCCACGTTCCTCACAACGCCAACGCCACCGTGTGGACACAGTTGAAATACTTTTCCTGAATGCCGTGAGCCACACAGCCCTTAATTACAAAACCAAGTGAAATGCACAAAAAAAGCAGGTACTACAGCATCTGGTCCTGGACCTGCAGACAACGGGCCATTTCCAACCATCAGACCATCAAACCAACACCACACTGACTGGTATCTACTCACAATTCCATCTATTGCGCAATAATGTATATTATTGTGTATGTATATACACTCACCGGCCACTTTATTGGGGAAACCTGTCCAACTGCTCAAAACGGCAAATTACTGATCAGCCAACCCCATGGTGGCATTTGGGCATGTTGACATGGTCAAGACGAACCGCTGCAGCTCAAACCGAGCTTCAGAATGGGGAGGAAAGGTGATTTAAGTGACTTTGAACGTGGCATGGTTGTTTGAGCCAGACGGGCTGGTCTGAGTATTTCAGAAACTGCTGATCTTCTGGGATTGTCACGCACAACCATGGTTTACAGAGACGGTCAGGAAAAGGGAAAACATCCTTGTTGATGCCAGAGGTCAGTGGAGAATGGCCAGAGTGGTTCGAGCTGATAGAAAGGCCACAGTAACTCAAATAACCACTCGTTACAACCGAGGTACGCAGAAGAGCATCTCTAAACACACAAGACGTCGAACCTCGAGGCAGATGGGCTACAGCAGCAGAAGACCAGACCGGGTGCCACTCCTGTCAGCTAAGAACTGGAAACTGAGGCTACAGTTCGCACTGGCTCACGGAAATTGGACAATATAAGATTGGAAGAAAAGTTGCCTGGTCTGATGAGTCTCGATTTGTGCCGCGACATTCGGATGGTAGGGTCAGAATTTGGCATCAACAACATGAAAGCATGGATCCATCCTGCCTTGTATCGACCGTTCAAGCTGCTGGTGGTGATGGTGTAACGGTGTGGGAGATACTTTCTGCGGCAACTGAGTGATGCTATCATATCGATATGGACAGATATCTCTGAGGAATGCTTCCAGTACCTTGCTGAATCTACGCCACGAAGGATTAAAGCAGTTCAGAAGGAAAAAAGAGGCCGACCCGGTACTAGCCTAATAAAGTGGCCAGTGAGTGTATATTTCTGCACATACGTCTATTGGTAAAGTTTCTACGCATGCACATACAAGGTATTTAGTTTTATACATGTATGGAAACTGTTTTGTAACCCACTAAATTGTATTTATCACCTGAAAGTGAAGTGATTGTCATTGTGATACACAGCAGCACAGCACACGGTGCACACAGTGAAATGTGCCCTCTGCTTTTAACCATCACCCTTGGTGAGCAGTGGGCAGCCATAACAGGCACCCGGGGAGCAGTGTGTGGGGACGGTGCTTTGCTCGGATCGGGATTCGAACAGACTACCTTCTGATTATGGGGCCACTTCCTTAACCACTAGGTCACCACTGCCCCTGTCACTACCTGCAATTTCGATAAATGCGAATTGATTCTAGAACGGGGAAAACATCAACCTGACATCATATTCAATATTAATCATTTTTTGACAACGTCGTTTGTGGCACTTTAATTGATTAGTACATATTTAATTGCATCATTAAGCAGACAATGTCTGATTGAATAAATCTAATTAAATAATTAAAAAACAGACAAAACTGTCACAAAAAGCCAGATTTATTTGAAAATCACTGGCAGAGCCAGTGAATTCAAGGACACATTTTTGGCATCCGGTATCTTCAGAACTGTCTGTGGGGGAAAAGAAACACACACACAAAAAAGGTTAAAATATGGTAATTAAATGCCAAATGAGCTAGCTTCCATGCAGATAAACATGACCACATCATAGACAACTGTACTAAAAGTTTTCCATTGTCATCATGGCGTGATTCTCGAAGCGAAAGTCTTCACGCTCACCCGTCCATCTATCGCAGCCTCCTGGCTTCTCGCTCGGACTCGAGCAAGGTGAGGACGTCGCCCTCTCTTACTGGGCCCTTCACATTCCTGATGATGGATCGGTTGCTGTCGTCCATGAACTCGACGCGCACCTTTAAAAAGGCAACGCGTTGCACATTAACGTTCATTCACATTCACAGTACTCATCAGACGCCCTTATCCAGGGCGACTCCGGGTCGAGTGTCCGGCTCAGGGACAACTGAAGTGGGGAGCGAACCTGGTTCATAGGCGAGCGTGTTACTACCATTCCAGTGACTTAACTGGACAGAGTACCAACACACGCTCTTTTAAACAAGACACCACTTATTACAATCATATACCGTATTTTTTCCCCCACAACCCTTTACTTGCTTATTTTTCATGCGCCCATACTGTCCTGTTGGCCTTATTTAGCAGTTTTTTCTGCCCTGACCAGCATACCTCACACCTATTGTGTCATATAGGTATTGATATACACACACATATATATACACACACACAATCGCACTATTGGGGGGTATTTCAACACACTGTATTCTGTTCTACTGACATTCTCTCTTGAACCTTGAGGAA
The DNA here is from genome assembly GCF_900700375.1 of Denticeps clupeoides. NCBI lineage: Eukaryota > Metazoa > Chordata > Actinopteri > Clupeiformes > Denticipitidae > Denticeps > Denticeps clupeoides. The sequence goes on from NC_041710.1 coordinate 3,983,425, forward strand.
TACCACGAGTTAAAACCCACCTGCGTGCACTGTCCCTGTGAGCCTGTTCTTCCCAGCACCTTGGTGACCTGCAAACGTAAAAAGAAAAGTGTCAAAAGCGGACAAAAACCTCAGCCGGTTAGCCCGTGCTAGCGCAACGCTAACTCGCGCTTCGCTGTGAGGCCGCGATCAGCAATAACTGGACCATAAAAAAGCCCTCGGCATCGCGGTGGCCGCGCGTTGACGTTAATTCTGAGGTTTATCGGAATAATGTCGTACTCTGGCGAGCTTGATCGGCGGAACACGAGCGGCGTCCATCTTGGCAGCGCGGATCGAGAAGGAAGTCACGTGGTCCGCCGGCGGCTTATATAGCCTCGCAGTAAAAAAAAAAAAAAAAAAAAAAACCCACTAGTTTCCTTTACCCACATTTTATCACCAATTCGTTTAAACAACAAACGCATTTTTAAATACATGTGGCATGTATTTAAATATACTGTGAAATCAAAATACGAATTCAGGTTTCGGTTAACCTTGTTCCTGCTGTAGTGTTTCCGGGTCACAATAGAGGCGTGGCTTGTACAGGGCCGTGTACTTCCTCTCTAAAATTAGAAAATAATAATTATAATAGTAATAAGCACAGAAGAGTGGTAGGCATTAGAGCGATGATATTAACTAACATCTAACAAAATCTAAACCACAGTGTGGATGGTTTGGTTCTTTTTTGTTTTCCACTCATTCGTGGTTGCAGGAACAATTTTATTAATATAGCTAATAATTACGTTTTTTTTCCTTTTTTGTAAAAAATGCAAAAAGAACGTTGAAATGTGTTTGGAAAACGCTCAGTTAATATGCTCATGTTTTCCTTCCACAGATTACATTTTTTAAAATACAATAGATTTTAGAATATATTTTATTAGCAGGTGTCGGATATATTTATGAATTTCCATGCAATTAGTTGTGTAACTTTTCTTAATTCTCACAGGTCACTTTTTAAAAAATGCATCCTCCAGTGTATGTTTTGCTGAAGGAAATTTTTGATTTCTAATTTACGAATAGAATATATCCCCCTGTGCAGGACAGCTGAGTGGTGATGGTGGCAGGGAAGACGACACAGAAGTGGACAAAAGAAAAATTACTCAAAGAAATACATAAAAAATAAATAATACCTCGCTCACATTCACCAATCGACTCTTCTCTCGACCGAAAACTTTATAGCCAGTCTTTATAGTCCTGGACCAGACCATTTATTTGGACAGACAATAATCCATTATTTAAACATAAACATTTCCACCAGTTTCTAATATTGAAGTTGCACATTCATCAAATAATAAACTAATAGACATTTCAAATACCTACATTAATTTACAAATCATTTTGTTGTCTCTTCACGTGCTGTGCTTCACAATGACAATCACGGGGAGCAGTGTGTGTGTACGGTACTTTGATCAGGGTCTGAACTGGCAATGTTCCGATTACGGGTCCTGCCAGACGCGTGAGACTGGGCAACCTTACACTCTGGGCCACTAACTCCAGATGCATAATGTCTTTCTCGACTCTCAGGATGTTGTGGTGGCGGCACCGTAATTTCCTCTCACATACAGTTCAATGGAAAATGCCAACAAAGGGCCTGCTTCTTCCTGAAGGCGGATATCTTTGAACCTGCCCCTTCTGATAATCCTTAAGCTTTGCCAAGGGAAGATCTGAGGCACTTCCTTGGGGAATTAAGATGCCTGGTGAACTGTGACCAAGTTTCCTGTCTGGAATAAAAAGGATGACAGGTTGTTTATGCGTCTACGTACCAACTGTACTTCTACCTATAAATATAATGCATTTAAAGTTTTAGATTTATTCCCCTGTGCCCTGGCTGTTTTTTTTTTCTTCCTCCTGTGTCAAATGTTCCCACCGAACAATGCATTTCCTTATAAATTGCAACAGGAAGACCCATCATGGATTAACACAGATCTGCAGTCAGTGAGTGGCATTTCCACAAATGGCAAAGGTCACTGGCACCACAGTTCAAGGTCAATTATTTCCCATCACGGCCCGAGGTGGAGGATTCTTAGAAAATCCTAAACCCTTTCCAGGAGGACTTAGTGGCAGCCACACTTAAATCGTTACGGCAATAATCTCTATGGACAATCACCAGGCAATTTATTACTTTTTCCCACAAACATGAAGAAGGAACGAACATGTGTTACATGCTCTGAAGTAAAGTACTGCCTTTATAAGAAACCTGTTTATGAACATTTTATGTAGCATGAAAAGAACTTTTGGATGGGATTTTATCTATCAGGGCATTCCACATGAAAGTTTTACAACCTTCATTCAAAACAGAAACCGCGTCTCTTTCGCTCGGAGTCAATCCTTAAATCGCGGCACTAATCCGTTGACTGTATTTTTAACTCTGGCCGAAGCAGAAAAAAAAAAGCAATGGGATTAAAGTCTCACAGAGAAGAAGGGAGATCCCGAACTCCTGTTCTTGACCTTCTGGCCAGTGCTGACAAACACCGAACGTACTTCGATTGCCCGGGACCATGGAAACGATCCTCCCTGATGCAGGATTTGCAACTTTTGGATAGCTCCGTTCTCGTCGAAACACCAGTTTGCTTTCGGCTCTTGGAGACTGTCACAATGGAGGCTCCCAGAAGACAAGTCAAAAAACTGACGAAGCGACGCTCCAGCCTGTTCGCCAACCTTAAACTCAACTCAAGCTTTTCTCAGAGTATAGAAGAAGAAGACAGTGCCTTCCCCTTTTCGCAGGACAGCTCCGTGAAACCATGGACCTCCATGGACAACCTGGACAGTCCTGACACAAAGCCACAAGCGTCCAAGGCCAAGGACTCGGCAGCGAAAAGCAAGAGGAGGCCCGTCAGGTGGCCCAACAGGCATTCTGACACGATCAACCTCAACGTTGGCGGTAAGGTCTTCAACATCCCCAAACGCCTGGCTGCCCGCTACCCCAAAACCAGAATTGGCACCTTAGCTTTGTGCACGGACCCCGTAAAGCAGCTAACGTTGTGTGACGACTACTGTGTGCGCACTAACGAGTTCTTCTTCGACCGCGACCCCACCTTCTTCCATTACATCTTCCATTTCTACTGCAGCAATGTCTTATGGATAATGGACAGCCTGTGTCCCATTAACTTCGAGGAAGAGATGACATTTTGGGGCCTTCACTTGAAAGACTCGCCACGCTGTTGCCGTATTCTCTACGAGGAGAAAGTGGACGAGCTGAGGGATCAGCTGAAAGTTAACCAGGAGCTCATGGCACAAATTGAAACCATTCATAACGAGGATGGTTTCAAGACCATGTTTTTGGGCAACGTACGAAAGATTCTTTGGGATTTAATAGAAAAGCCTTACTCATCCTTGTTGGCCAAAGCGTTTGCTGTTTTCTCCAGTCTCCTGGTCCTCATCTCTATAGTAGCTATGACCCTCAACACGGTCAGCGAGCTCAAAGTGTACAAAGTCTATGGTAGAACCTACATGGAGCACGTAGAGGTCAGTTCCATCCTCTTCTTCACCTTTGAGTACTTCCTACGTCTGTTCACCACCTGTGACATCAAACACTTCCTGAAGAGTGCTCTTAACTTCGTGGACTTGGTGGCTGTCATGCCTTACTTCATCCAGCTGGTCTTTGAGGCTTTCACAGATTCAGAAGACCTCAGCGTCCAAGATGACCTCAAAGCCATGGCGCGGGTGAGCAAGGTTAGCAAAGTGCTAAAAGTGGTGAAGCTCATGCGCATCTTTCGCATCCTGAAACTAGCGAGGCACTCAACGGGGATGCGGGCGTTCGGCTTCACCCTTCGCCAGTGCTTCGAGCAGGTCTGCTGCCTCTTCCTTTTCATCGCCATGGGGATCTTCGTCTTTTCTGCCCTCATGCACTCGGTGGAGCACGATGTGGCCGGGACGCCCTTCAGCAGCATTCCCGATGCCTGGTGGTGGGCTGCGGTAAGTGCCTAATTCATCCTCCACTGTGTACCTATATGGGTATAAATGCTTGTCGCCGGGGCAGTGGCCTTCTGAAGAACAATGATGTTCCTATCCTCACAGGCACTACTTTGTACCCTAGTCATCTGAACCCTTTAAGGCACAATTGTGTACCTGCCATGAATTGAAATTATAAAAATATATATACACACCAGGGTGATGCAGTGGTCCGCAAAGTCCTAGCCCACTGAGCTACATGCTGCTATGTCTGCTGTCATCAATGTGTTTTCACGTACATTCCTTTTGTCCTTTGTTGTGTTATTGCTGCTGTGACCCTATAATTTCCCTTTGTGGGCTTAGTCAAAAATGGAAATTTACTTTTGAAAAAATTGGTCAGATTGACCAGCCATTCTATCACTATTGTGCAGCTGAAAGCTACCAATTTACAAGCAGTTTTGTTGGTACATTGGGGTTGATTTTTAGTTTATTTCCATGTGCCAGAGGTTCATGGGTACAAATGTGTACTTTCCCAAATCATGTACCTTTAATGGTACAACATGGTATCACAAAGGATCTGTCATGTACCTTTTGAGATACATTCAACAATCAAAAGGAACAGTTTTGAGGTTAAATATCTTAATTTTTTTGTGTAGATGCATATTTCACATTAAGGCCAGTAGGGGGGGTTATATCTGTTCAAAACGCTTTGATAAGAGAAACCACAACAAATATAATGAAATCAATTTTATTACTGATATTTTTTGAAAATTCTAATTCTGACTAGTCACATCCAAGTTAATTAATGACACAAAATGTCATTAGTGCATTGGCGGAATGTTTGTGATGTACAAATTTATATTCGTGTCAGTGAATGTGACCTCTCCTTATGTACAGGTCAGCATCTCAACCGTCGGCTATGGAGACGTTGTGCCCATCTCCTATCTGGGCCGTGTAGTGGCATTTGGCTGCATCTCATTTGGCATCATTCTCAACGGCATGCCCATCTCCATCCTCTTCAACAAGTTCTCAGACTACTACGCCAAGCTGAAGGCCCAGGAGTGCACATACACCAACGTGCAGCGGGGCCTTTTCATCAGAGAACGGCTGTGGCGGAGGTATCATGGCTGCTGTGAGCCCACACTGGAGGAGTCTGATGACGAGGTGGTCCCTGTTCGTAGGGGCTTCCACTGACGCTGCGCCATGGGAGCTATGAAATGCGTAATCATATTTCGTTTGGCAGAATAATATAGGCTCGGATAGAAATTTTACTATGATGCACCTTATGTGTCATGTTCATCCTGGACTGATTATGTGCTTTTCTATTACAATGCAAAATTAACTTGAATTAGAAAAGGAGAAAAGGAAAGCTGAGTTGAGAATCACACATGTTTTTAGCTGGTAGCAGTTGTTCATACAGTGGCATGCAAATGTTTGGGCCCCCTGGCTTGACCGCTCACCTAATTGTGAAAAATTGAGTGTGCAGAGGATGAGACTGATCACCAAAAGGCATGCAGTCAAAGCTGGCACATTTCTTTTTAGAAGACAGCAAAGGAATGGCTACTTTTATTAAGAAATGGAAGGACTGATGGATTTCAAACTGAAGTATGCTATAAAAACCTGCATTTTGGAAACAAGTCATGTGGACCTAAGAAGGAAAAATGGAACGGTTTGGCCACAATCTGTAAAAGTATAATTAAAAGGGTGGCAGAACTCCGGGAAAAGCAACACCTCTCAGACTATTAACCATGCTGGTGGATGGCTCTTGCTTTGCGCCTGTGCCGTAGCTGGTGGCACTGGGAAAGTTTCATTGCTTGAGGGAAGAACAGATTTAAATAATTACCTGATAACTGCCAAATTCTAGAAAAAACATCCTAGCATCCGTTGAAAAAAGGGAGGATAACAAGTTAATGGATCACAAGGTAACATTCTCCAAATCTACAATGGAATAACACGTAAAAAGCGCTCACTGTCCTCGGAATTGGAAGCCTTGAGCAAGGATGAAAGGGCAAAAATCCCAATGGACCTGAAAAAAAAATGTGTCAGTAAAGTCTGTGATACTTGCCAAGTTAGGTGTCAGCTGACTTGTGCTTTTTTGGTATTTTTTCAAAATATTATATTATAGTATTAATCATAATATAGTTAATGTAATATTATATATTATAAAACATATAAAACAACTGAGACATCTTGAACTTTTTGCCATTTGCTCTGTTCTTGTTCTGCTCACTGATCTACTCATTTTCACAAAATGTTTGCATGCTGTTATATGCCATTTGTGCAAAACTCGTTTTTCTGCCTAATTTGCTGCTTGTACGTTCACAAACTTAATTCACCCCCTAATGAAGATAAGGGTAAAGTCTTTTTGAAAACATTCTTGTGCAATTCCTTAAAAACAGGAATTCCAATGGAATCACTAAAGTTCATCTTGCTGTGTGTAAGAAACCCAAATTCAGTTCAGTGGAACCACTCACTGTTCTTGTTTTTTTATGGTAAATGTATAATATTTCAGAACTACATATATGTCCAATGGTGTTTTTTTTCCCCCTTGATTACTTTACTGTATTATGTAGCACAGAATTATGTACTAGATGATATACTTGTAATACTTGTGTTCACTCTTCATATTCTGAAATTTCTTCATATGTTTACTGAATAATAAATGAGAATTTACTTAACCAATGAATTCGAAACTTTTTCGTATATTCCGAATTTGTGCTGTGAACTCGTGCCACAGAGCTGCTTCAAGGCATCACCGTTTTGACGTCATGTAAAAGTCACAACAGAAGAATTCTATTCTTAGCAGGCCGCAGTACGGCACATACAGTCTGTGCACCAGATCCTAATTGGATTTAAGGATAAGGTCGCTCCAATACACCCAGTTAGTTGAATTAGATGTTCTGCACAAGGAATGTCAGGGTCAGGCCTTTTGGCGGGCTGGAAGTTGTTGGCTTTTGGTTCCCAACAAAGGTCACCATTTGTATGACGCCAGCGGGTGCAAGTTTGCTGAAGCAAGATCATTTCTTAATAATTTCTGACGTACCATATTTTTGGAGAAACATTTTTCAATATTTCTTGTGGGCCTCCCCAAATTTGAAACCCAAATTGAAACCTTCTATGCATTTACAAACATATAATTCAAATTTCATATAAATATATTATATAATTCTTCACATTCTATTGAAAAACCTTTGAACATCTTGCCCATTAATGCAAGTAAATGGGGGTAAATGAACAGACTGCAGATAACGCTCAGTTTTAAAGCAGAATTCAGCATTATTTCAGGAAGCACCACTAGATGGAGGTGTCTGATTATCATCATGCGAATAAGTCATAAAGGTTATTTAGTGAGCAAGTGCCACAGGTGGTCTGTGAAAGCTTCTGGATGATGGAAGATGGATGAGCATGTACTGTGCATTAGTCTGCTAAATTCAACCCATCAATGTTTCAGAAATAATGTCTGAGGTTCATTATGAAGCTCTGGGCTCGTTTGAAGCAACCATGCCTTTTTAGAAGACACGACATTAGACCAAGGCAATGAAAGTCTCATCTGACGCCTTTTGGTAACTGTATATCATCTTTGACAATCTTTATCTCAAGAGAATTCCAGCCTTGACAGGCTGAGCACTACTGTGGTGATCCTGAGATCAGAACATGCCTTTCTCCTGTCAAGGCCTCACAGATTCTCAGAGGAACCGTTGCCAAGACCCATGAGCTGCCAGTCATAAACAAGGGAATATTTAAACCCTCCGATGACCCCGAAGCCAGCAGTGAGATACAGAGAGCAGTGGAACTTGTTGCAGATTGAACTCGGTCTCGGATACCTTCACCATGAGCGCTAAGTGGTTTCTTCCTCTCCTGGCTTTTGTCGTTGTTGGAATCTATGAGGTCCAGGGTCAGGATGTCAGACTCAAGCTTTGTGGTCGTGACTTTGTCCGAATGGTGATCTCGTCCTGTGGAAGCTCCAGACTGAAGCGTGAGACCGACCAGAAGAACTCCCAGAGTAGGTGACTTTTCAAAAGGATTTTTGGACCATTTGCAACCATTAATCATGTTTTCTCGCTGTACAGGGGAACTCCTGGACTGGCTGAGTAATGAGAGGTTCGCCAGCCTGACCGATCGAGACGTCCAGCAACACCACGATGAAGAAAAAGTGTCCTCGAAGACGTCAACAGGCTCTAACATGGGATTCAGAACAGCAGCAACCGTCGCTGAGGACCGGGAGGACTTGGGCCTGTCCATTCGCAGAAGACGGGACGCAGGCCCAGCTGGGGTGTGCTGTCGGTCCGGCTGCACCCTCAGCGAGCTGGTGCAGTACTGCTGACCCTCCTCCTTCTGCCAACGTGACATAATGGAGTACGTCCCCTGGATTGGGCTAGTTGGGGATTGTTGGGGATGAGACCGCCGGGTGTTTCGTATATATTCTATTTTGAAAATAAAATGGTTAGTTTTATAGTTTCCGGGTTCTGCTACAGTGGAAAAAAAGTTTGTGTTCGCTCATGTTTAGTACATTATTTATTAATAAAAATTGCATTTGGGGAAAAAAGAACTTTTGAATGCTGTTCGTTCTTCTTCTTTCATGATACAGTTTTCCATTTTGCATTTTTAATCCAGTCGAGAGGCAGTTTCCCTACAACATACCAAAATGTGCCGTAGTAACAGAACCATTGTGACTTTTTGACTTCACCGAACAAAAAAAATGATAGTTTGCTATTTGCTCAACAAAACCGTCTTTTCTGGATAACAGTCCTGCTGGACTGATCAGCCAGAATCATCTCGGTGGGGGAAACACCCTCCTGCTGATCAGAGCCAGGTTGTTTCTGAATTCACCACCAGAGGGTGCTAGTCCTGTTACCGTATATCTGAATATGATAAAGATGGAGAACACGGCCAAGCACTCTTGGCCAACCTGCCATCATTTGTATGGGTCGCCGGACCTCAGAACTGTTTATGTGCTTGATGGGCGACTGCTGCGTGGATGATGACGGACTACGGTCGGGTGGGTGTTCTGGAGTGGATTTCCTCCTCATCCCTGCCGTTTCCTTCATGCCCACAGCCGCTTTAAATAGGTCTGAGCTTCCGACCGAAGCGTCCAGATGACCAAACGATCAGATGCGCCGTGGCGTGGCCGCCTGACCGCAGGCCGGATGCTGAAGGTCAGAGGTGACTGAGCTGCTGACAGAGACTGAAGCTGATCGAAGTCGACATGCAGCCTCAGCTGCGCCATGCCAACACCAACGTCCAGACGCTTTCCTTTCTGGGGAAAGGATTTTTTGTTTTTTTTTTATCCCTCACTCTCTCTCAAATACACGCACACACAAACTGTGACCTGCCGCAGGCTCCTTAAAGTGTTAAATGAGAAGAGCACGGTGACCGCAGACACTCCAGATCACCCCCGCAGCCGAGACGCAGCTGCTGCTGACGGAGAGCCGCTCCTTCCCATCGGAAATGGCCGGGAGATAATGGCCGCCGGTTCCGTTTCTTCCAGAAGCTCTCGTGCCATCATCACAATTAAAAGCAGGGCACAGCACACCGCCTGGTGCCCGCTGAGGGACGCGTGGGGCAGCATGCGGGTGAAATGAATACAAAGGAATCCCCCCCCCAGAAAAGGGCATACTGTGCGGCACATGTGGGGGTCACCGAAATGCAGATCTTATGGGAATCTTGGGAGTAATTGATTGTCTGAGGTGACCTTGTTTCGTGATGCAGGGTGGGGAGTTTTTGACGTACGAAATGTCATCCTAAACATGACCATCTTTAGTTCAAGAGTTTGGCCTTCGTCTGCGGTCTGCTCACAATCGTTTCTGTGCATGATTGGTCAGCTGAAAGTGAAGGTGAAGTGAGTGGCATTGTGAAACACTGCAGCACAGCACGTGGTGACACAACGAAATGTGTCCCCTGCTTTTAACCATCACCCTTCAACCGCCATTCTTCCGATTACGGGGCCACCATGGCCTATATATATATTGTGTATATATGCATAGTGAGACGAAACACGTCTCCATAGACACAACAATGTGCTGTGAGAAGAGAAATGAGCTCTATTAGATGTTTTTTTTAAAGATAAGATAAGATAAACCTTTATTAGTTCCACAAATGGGAAATGTGCATTGTCACAGCAGAAAGTGGATAGAACAAAGGTAAGAGCAGTGAAAATTAAAAAAACAATAGAACAGGATAAAAAAACTATACAACAATTAAGTATAAAATGTACACTATACAATCCAGAAACACAAAATATATGTATATGTAAACTTAAATATGTATATGTATTTATCTACAAATTTACAATGGGTATGTGTATGATTATATATACAGAGTGGATACATGAATATGTGTCCACACACACACATATACACACACAATGGAGTGACAGGCATTGACAAAACCGTAGTAATATCTGTAAATCTGTGAAAACCTTCAAACATCATGGTTTATTGACATTATTTTTAAACAATAACATTATTCAAATAGTGTCATTAATAATACATAATAAATATACATGTACGGCAAGGACAATTATCTCAGAGGGATACATTTGTATCTTGAAATAAAACTATAAAACTATAAAACCTATTAAAAAAATGAATGAATGACATCAAAATGATGACTTTTTTTCTAAGAGGAACATCCACGGTGTTGAAAAACACTGAAACGGCAACTTTGTAGAGGGTGGGAGCAGCTGCTCTTTAACCAAGTCTTACTCCGGAGGTGAAAATCTGCAGCTGAAGGATAAAAAAACTAAATGGATTAATTTTTTCACCATGCCGCAATCACACCGCGTTCTGGCGGCGAGGGACACTCCAAGGAGACCGGTTGCCACAGGCGGTGCCTGCACGCAATTTCATCCATGGAACGTTCTTGCTCCTCTCCTGCTGATGCCTTCACCTAAGAGCCACGTTTGCTCCACCTCCCCAAACGGGTCTGTAATCAGAAGGTTGTGGGTTCAAATTCGGGTACCGTCCCCACACACTGCTCCCTGACCACCTGTCATAGCTGCCCACTGCTCACCAAGGGTGAAGGTTAAAAGCAGGGGACACATTTCATCCTTTCCCTCAGGTTCTACTGATGTCTTCATGGGTTAAAAGCAGGGGACACATTTCGTCCTTTCTCTCAGGTTCTACTGATGTCTTCATGGGTTAAAAGCAGGGGACACACTCCGTCCTTTCTCTCAGGTTCTACTGATGATTTCATGGGTTAAAAGCAGGGGACACATTTCGTCCTTTCTCTCAGGTTCTACTGATGTCTTCATGGGTTAAAAGCAGGGGACACATTTAGTCCTTTCTCTCAGGTTCTACTGATGTCTTCATGGGTTAAAAGCAGGGGACACATTTCGTCCTTTCTCTCAGGTTCTACTGATGTCTTCATGGGTTAAAAGCAGGGGACACACTCCGTCCTTTCTCTCAGGTTCTACTGATGATTTCATGGGTTAAAAGCAGGGGACACATTTCGTCCTTTCTCTCGGGTTCTACTGATGTCTTCATGGGTTAAAAGCAGGGGACACATTTTGTCCTTTCTCTCAGGTTCTACTGATGATTTCATGGGTTAAAAGCAGGGGACACATTTCGTCCTTTCTCTCAGGTTCTACTGATGTCTTCATGGGTTAAAAGCAGGGGACACATTTCGTCCTTTCTCTCAGGTTCTACTGATGATTTCATGGGTTAAAAGCAGGGGACACATTTCGTCCTTTCTCTCAGGTTCTACTGATGATTTCATGGGTTAAAAGCAGGGGACACATTTCGTCCTTTCTCTCAGGTTCTACTGATGTCTTCATGGGTTAAAAGCAGGGGACACATTTCGTCCTTTCTCTCAGGTTCTACTGATGATTTCATGGGTTAAAAGCAGGGGACACATTTCGTCCTTTCTCTCAGGTTCTACTGATGTCTTCATGGGTTAAAAGCAGGGGACACACTCCGTCCTTTCTCTCAGTTTCTACTGATGTCTTCATGGGTTAAAAGCAGGGGACACATTTCGTCCTTTCTCTCAGGTTCTACTGATGATTTCATGGGTTAAAAGCAGGGGACACATTTCGTCCTTTCTGTCAGGTTCTACTGATGTCTTCATGGGTTAAAAGCAGGGGACACATTTCGTCCTTTCTCTCAGGTTCTACTGATGATTTCATGGGTTAAAAGCAGGGGACACATTTCGTCCTTTCTCTCAGGTTCTACTGATGTCTTCATGGGTTAAAAGCAGGGGACACATTTCGTCCTTTCTCTCGGGTTCTACTGATGATTTCATGGGTTTTCATGGGCCCGAGAATCAGCACCACGGACAGCGTCCCAACTCTTTATTTAAACCGTGAACGTGGTAATAATGTTCCTGTTGATATCTTGGGAGGTGCTGCAGAAACCACGATCTTCTACAAGCAACAGTCTGCAGGTGGAGAACAACAGGAGGACAGAGTCTATTTCTCTACACACATCATGTGTGTGTGTAATGTCACTTTTTCATGACAATAAGGAAATTATTCGGCAATAAACGCTGTAGTTAATAAATATTTGAGATACTTTTGCAGGGTGCTGAATACCCAGGATCCCCGGACTGCCTGCGAGTAGAAATGAAGGCGTTTCTGCAGCAGAGCAGCGGGGAAAACGGCCTTCACGGGACTTCCCATCATGCTCACCAGTAACACACACACACATACACACATATACATGCAAATACACAAACACACACAACACACACACAAACACATGCAAATACACAAACACACACACATGCAAACACACACACAACACACACAAACACAACACACACATGCAAATACACAAACACACACACATGCAAATACACACACACAACACATGCACATGCACAAACACACACACACACATGCAAATACACACACACAAACACACACACGCAAATACACACATACGCACCCAGACACACACAATTAATCCTCTGAATTTCACTTCATTTCGTTTCACAAAAAAATATGAAAAAAAAAACACAGATCACAGATAGGCGCGCGCATTATTGATATGAGATATTGGGAATATTCCGAGGGTGCGGCAGCGAGACCCCACTTTCATCTATGTCCTGTGGGCACCTTTTTTTTTTTAATTCTCACTGTACGTGTAAATGTGTGAAATACGCGCGCCAGGAGGTCACATTTATGTAAAAATGGGGGCCGGCGGTGGGGGGGTCCCCAGCCGTCACGACACAAAAACGTGACGCCGAAAACGAGTCATTGTCCGTGGGACAAAGGACCACTTCCACTTCGCCATTTATATTACATGAATATGACGTGTACATACAGATATATATGTTATATATTAAATATTATATATAAGCCCTCCAGAGCGCGCGGGCAGGGAATCCTCTGCGCCCACCCGTGACATCACACGCGTGTTCGATCCCCGCTTTCACGGAAAGTCGATATTTGAAAGCCCTCCTGCTCGATGCGCGCCGGGTTCCAGCGGATTCGGACCCTCTTTCGCCCTGACGCCGGTTGTGCGGGTCTTCCCTTGCTCGTGGGAAACACGGGGGAACCCTGGGAAAAAACGGGAAGTCTCCGGGATTTTAAAAAATATAAATATAAAAAAAAAAAGAAAAAAGAGAGAGAGAGAAGGACGCGGCGCCTTTTTTCATCCTGCCCACGCTGCGGTTGGAGGCTGAGCGGGGACCCCCGCGACCCCACCCTCTCCCTCCACCCACGGAGCTATAAATAGCGGCGGGATCCCCCCCCCATCAATCCACAGCGCGTCACAAGGTCATGCAGAGCCCCCGTCCGCCTCGTCCTCCTCCTCCACGCCCGGACCCACGACTCCACCGTGGACGCACCGCGCTCGGCGACGTCGGGACGGGAGCGCCGTGACCCCACGAGGTACAGAGCTGCACCTCCATTGTTTCATGTCCGCCGCGGTACGTGTGGCGAAGCTCGGGCTGGGTAGTGGAGAACCCTGGACCATGTGGGAGGGGGGGTGAGGGTGTCACTGTCACTGTCACTGTCACTGTCACGCATTTCCTCGTTTTCAGGTATTTTTTTTTCTGTCCTTCTCCACACTTGACAATTTGCCAGCTGGTTGGAGAGGGGCAGAAGAAGGGAAGGTCCACCTCTCCCATCCCATTACCATCCGGCCCTCATAATGGCAGGTGTCCGTCGCCGGATGACCAGTGTCTTTGTGAGAACAGGCCACGTTGCGGCGACTAAGCCTTTTTGTTTGTTTTTTTTTTGTAACACCGTGCACGGTGTCACCGTCGAGCCTAAATTTGTCACTCGAAGCGCAACGACACATGCGTTCAGGTTCCCGTGGAGAGACGTGCCGCAGGCTTTCCTTTTCCACCCCACTCAGTGGAATTTAAACCTTGGCATGTGGGGGTGCGATTGTGTTCAGTGGACAACATTAGAGCAACATCACTGCAACACTGCGCACACACACACACACACACACACACACGGCAGTTTTTGACATAAATAGCCATTTCGTGTGTCTTGTTTTTTTAGCATTTGGTGGAAAAAAAAGGTCACAATTTCTTTGCCAGATTTGTACAGTCTGATGAAATGAATATGTGCTGTTATGGAGAGAAGAGTTGAAAGGTGTTGACGGCCCTGCCGTGTTCGTGGCGTAGAATTTGTTTACCATCCACGGAGCCGGCCGAGGGCTCGGAGAGCTTTACGGCCGTGGTCGAGCAGGGAGCGCCCCAGTCCCTCGCTCTGCTCTCTGAACGTGGCCTGTCCCGCGCTCGGAGACAGAAGGACGCTGCTGCGGAGTGTTCCGGGTCTCCGGTCCTGCTTGTCTGAAGATCACGGTTATTCAGCGTGCGATGCTGGACGTGCACGTGGCTTTTGGTGAAGTCAGCTCCCAGTTCATAATGATGAAAATGTCTCTTACATTTACATTTACAGCATTTACCAGACGGCCTTATCCAGAGCGATTTACAATCAGTAGTTACAGGGACAGTCCCCCCCTGGAGACACTCAGGGTTAGGTGTCTTGCTCAGGGACACAATGGTAGTAAGTGGGGTTTGAACCTGGTTCTTCTGGTTCATAGGCGAGTGTGTTACCCACTAGGCTACTACCAACCTCTTGGGTGATGTTCCACTAAAAATCCAGTCTGATGACCATTCAATTCACTATTCTCACAAATGCAAATGTAAAAAAAAAAACACACTAATAAGACATTTTCATTAGAAATGTTATAATACGATTAACTAACTATTATAACTAACTAACTATTATAATACATGACTAACTAATGCACATTTAACATAGTAAATCAACACAATAACGTTGGGATTGTCAGTTGAAATATTCGTGGATCTTATGTCTTACTTCTGTGTGCAAGTGGGGAAAAAAAGGTCACATTGCTTGTTCTGTTACATCTCATTTCTAACGCCTCGCCTCTAAAATTTGGTCTGATAAATCTTAGTTTCTGACATCTCGTCTGCAAAGCTGTCTAATGCGTGTCTTCTCATCGGTAAAAGAATTTGTCCTTTAAATCTCTTTGGTGGTGCCTCATCGGCAAAAATTCTGTCCGTCGTCTCGAGCATTTCATCTGTAAGTCGCTTTGGGAAAAAACATCTGCTTCACTAATATCATTAAAAAGCTTGTCTTGTGGAGCAATGTCTACCCGTAAAGTCCCACCTGCGTTTATATTAGAACTTGCCAAACCAAAGTAAGATTTGTCAGTAACATCTCATCTACATTTACATTTACAGCGTTTATCAGACGCCCTTATCCAGAGCGTCTTACAATCAGTAGTTACAGGGACAGTCCCCCTGGAGCAACTTAGGGTTAAGTGTCTTGCTCAGGGACACAATGGTAGTAAGTGGGATTTGAACCTGGGTCTTCTGGTTCATAGGCGAGTGTGTTACCCACTAGGCTACTACCACCCTCTGTCATCTGTCTCTTCTCTGATAGTTGTTTTGGGGAAAAGGGACGTTTTGTCAGTAACTTCTGTCTGTGACGTGTAGTGTCCAGGAGACGGAACGGACGGGGGTGGACTTACATCACCTGTGTGCCCCGCTTTTGGCGTAAAGCAGAAACTGTGACGTTACTTTACGAGGGGTGGTAGTAGCCTAGTGGGTAATACGCTCGCCCATGAACCAGAAGTCCCAGGTTCGAATCCCACTTACTACCATTGTGTCCCATGTGGTGTCTCCGGGGGGACTGTCCCTGTTACTACTGACTGTAGGTGGCTCTGGATAAGGGCGTCTGATAAATGTCATAAATGTAAATGTAGGAAAATTCTATTCTCCGTCTTGCTTTGGGTAAAAGCATCCAGTCAGTATAATTCTAAGACAAAAGATGTCTTTTTTAAGGCGACAATATTCACTCCAACTCCAACCCTTCAGAATTTATAATATAATTTTTTTTTATTCAATAAATTGACTCTGAGGAATCTTTTATGTTTATGAATGTTTGGTTGCTGCGCGAGATTCGCCGCGGAATGGACACGTGGTCACGTGGTTTGCGTGAGTCTCCAGGGGACGCCGCTGGTGAGACAGTAAATAGCTGGTATGTGTCGGGCAAAATCGCTGTCGAGGTTTGATCGACGAGACGAAAATGGCACCGTAGCGCACACACACACACACACACACACACACACGTACGAGCCACCCCTCTGCAGAGTTCTGCCGTAAAATGCTCTCGTCAGGACCACGGACAGCTGCGGTCCAAATTCCGCAACGCACATCTGGATTTGCTCGTGGTACGGCATTTAAACCACCGCGTTAGAACACGTACAGCGACCTTCATCTGCACGACGACTGGCCATGAAATTTACCCGAAACATCTGTATCTGCCTCAGTTTTGCCGTTCAAAACGTGTTTAAAATGACATTATTGGCAATTTGGCAAATCGCCTTGAAGTATTTCACAAAGGCACTGAAGCACGTACGTGTGTGTGTTTGCTCGTGTTTGTAAACGAATATGTGAGTGTGTATGTGTGTTGGCTGGAGGATTGCTGCTGAATGCACTAGTTTTAACGGCGTGGGACCCGCTCTCGCCTCGAAATGTCGCGCATTTTGGCGCTTTATTTTTTTTTTGATAATTGCTTAATTGCTGTAGGCTAATTTGTAAACATGCGGAGCCGCGTTCGTACGAAGGCGGCGGTTTTTGCCTGGTGCTGACGTCACGAGGCGGGTTCCGCTCAGATCCACCAATCAGGTGCGATTCGGCTCCTCTGCTGCTGAGCGCGGTGGACGGACGTGTTGCCAAGTCCGCTTACATTAAGCGATTTAAAAGATTCTTATTAATGAGGTTTTCTCGTAAACGTCCTCATATAAATCCTAACGGACACAACTTACGTATGGGATAAACTTCAGAACGGCACAGTCGTTGAGTATCTTCAAAAGACCTTCCTCTTTAGAGGATACTTGTGGCTCTCTAACTTGTATTTCTCTTGTAGTCTGACTTATGTAAGAAAAACTACAACCGAGTGAATTAAAAATATTTTTATTCATAGTTGGGGTCCTAATGAACCAGAACTGATTACTTCATTGATGGTAACAGGAAAGCACGTTGCAAGTCGCTCTGGATAAGGGCGTCTGCCAAATGCACTAAATATAGAATTATCCATTTATAGAAAAAGCATTTGAAGGGGGCGTTTTTTGGAAACAAAGCTGCCCATTTTGCCCCGATCTGTGGAAATTAGCTGCTCATTTAGGGCTTTACGCAGCGTCTCCTCTCCGAGCGGTTCCTCCGCGACCTGGCAACCCCCGCGAACGGCTCCCGGCGGCTCGCAGGGCGAAGCGACGACCAGAACAAGCCGCGGATGTTGAGGGGGATGCGGCATCGGTACGCGGGAGCTGTACAGCAGCGCCCAGACCCCGAGAGCCAGCAGCGAGCCTCACCCAGCACCCCTGCGCATTTTCCGCAGGAACACGCCAGCCCCGCCGCTCCCCTCTTCAGCCTGCCGCCCCCACCTCCGTCGCTGAGGGAGCGAAGCGCCACCTCCACCACCACCACCTCCCACCATCTCGGGCACCATGGACCGCCTGGCCAGGGCGACCCGTCCGCCGAAGCGGTGCGCCTCGGTCAGCCGCAGCGCGCCGACTCCGCGTCTCTGACCAGCCGGTGCGCAGCCCGGCCTCCGGGGGCCGCGGTCCCCACTGCGCAGTCGGAGGTGTTCGCCTTCGACGGCCGCCACTGCAGCGTTTACCCGCAGCCCTCCCCTCCTCACCTGCCGCCGCCTCTGCGTCCGCAGAGCCTCCGTCTGGGGGACCGGGATTTTTTCGACTCTCCCTGCCGGGGTCCGCAGCTGCGCGCACAGCGGCAGCCGCTGCTGGGGAGCAGCCTGCCCGTCCACTGCTGCGGCGGCGCGGCGGAGCCGCTGCTGAACCCGCGGTCCGGAGCCGAGCCGGGGCATGGAGAAGCCCGCCACCCGCGGCCGGTGAGGAGCTCCGCGGGCACCAGCAGCGCCGCCAGCAGCCCGCCCTACGGCTCCAGCAACCAACTGTGGCCCGAGGAGCAGCGCCTGGAGGGCAAGAGGACTCGGAAGGATAAACACGAGGTAAAGTTGTTCAAAATGGCGACAAGCGCGACAAGCGACCCGCTCCTGATGTGACTCACCTGGTCGGCGATGCTCACGTGACCCGTCAGGTGCGCGATGCCGGCCGACGATCCGGACCCAGCGCCGTGCGTCGTGCGTCGTGGCGCAACGTTCATCTCGTACTCGTGGTGTGACCTCTGCGCTCCTTGCGTTGTGCAATCGCACGATTGACGTCTGACGTCCTTTTTCTGTCCTGTTTACATCTTACATTTAACATTTAAGGCATTTGGCATTGACGCCCTTATCCAGAGCGACTTGCAACCTGCTTCCATGTTACCATCGATGATGTGATCAATTCTGGTTCACTAGGACCCCCAACTAGTAATACAATCTTTTATTCACTCTGTTCTAGATTCTATACATAAGTTAGACAATAAGAAGGTTAAAAGTTAATCTAAATATTCTCTAAAGAGGAAGGTCTTGAGCTGTCCTGTGAAGGTGCTCAGCTGTTCTGACCTCGAGGGGAAGTTCATTCCACCACCGAGGGGCCAAGACGGAGAAGAGTCTAGATGAGCGTCTTCCTTTTACCTCCAGAGATGGGGGACCAGTTAGGGTGGTAGTAGCCTAGTGGGTAAGACACTTGCCTGTGAACCAGAAGACCCAGGTTCAAATCCCACTTACTACCATTGTGTCCCTGAGCAAGACACTTAACCCTGCTCCAGGTGGGGACTGTCCCTGTAACTACTGATTGTAAGGCGCTCTGGATAAGGGCGTCTGGTAAATGCTGTAAATGTAAATGGGACCAGGCGAGCAGTACTGAAGGCTCGGAGTATACCAGGTGCAGTGCGAGGTGTAATAAGGGCTGTGAGGTAGGATGGTGCTACTCCATGTTTGGCTTTGTAGGCCAGCGTCGGTATTTTGAACCTGGTGCGTGCAGCTACCGGGATCCAGTGGAGGGAACGTAGCAGGTGGGGCGGTGTGGGAGAACTTGTTTCCTTTCTGCTGCCATCTCCCGCGTGTGGCCCGGCGAGGAGGACAGCGGATAACCTTGTTTGTTGGCAGCCTCGGCTGGTGGCCGCGTGTAGGTCCTGCTCCCGAACATCTGGGAAATAGGTCCCCTGCCTGAGCGGGCGTCGTCACATCGCATAAACCCCTCGCGGCCCGCGCCGGGCGCCCCATAACGCGTCCTTTATGCTGTTAGCCGCCCCGCTTGCCCGTCGTAGTTGGATTAAGCGCGGCGGGAACGTGACAAGTTGGGGGGGGGCACGCTTGCGCTCGACAGAGCGGTGAAAATGAACGCGTGGCCCGGTTGAATCCTTGTGTTGCGAGCGTGGCGTAGTTTCCGAAGGAACAGTGTTCTCTGGCAGGTGACCTTACTCAGGCTCTTTAATACGATCAAATCAGGCCCTCCCGCCGCCGAAAAGCTATTGGCCGTCTTCGTGCGGGTCACAGTCTTGACCTTTCTGTCGGAATGGCCTCGGCATCACGAGCACATCGCAAAACACGACGTGACCAATGTCGCCTGGGCTTAGGACACCAGACATCGGTGATGACGGATGGATACGCAACGGGAACATTTGTCGCGGTCGGTCATGAATAGTCTCCCTGGTCTAGACGTGCAGCTTTTGCATTTATCCAATGTAATTCCCGCATTCATAGCACGTAGTTATGCAATGAGATACCAGGTGGTGAGTTTCAGTGGTGCGAAAGGCCACGTGTGACTTCTGTCTAATCATATGCAAAAAATGCAAAGTGAAACGCTGCAGCACAGCACACGGTGACACAACGAAATGTGTCCTCTGCTTTTTACCATCACCCTTGGTGAGCGGTGGGCGGCCATGACAGGCGCCCGGGGAGCAGTGTGTGGGGACTTTTGCTCAGTGGTGCCTTGGCGGATCGGGATTCGAACCGGCAACCTTCTGATTACGGGGCCGATTCCTTAACCGCAAGGCCGCTACTGCCCCCAAAGTCTGTGAAACGTGCAGTTATGTAACAATAAACAGGATGGTTTTGGGGTTAAGATATCACGCATTTACCTAAAGTACTGTTTATGGCACTATACCAGACCCAGCATGCTGGAGTGTTTTCAGCATTCCGTAGCATGTCAGGCGTTCTGGATTTATTGGAATAATCAGATAGAAGCATGAGGTGTTGGCTTTTTAGGCATGCTAGTCTCTTTCTTTCTTTTCTTATTTCTCGTCTTATTTTTATATACAAATACTTAAAATCCTCGTACCCCTAGTACACAGTGGCCTGGCCACACCCACTTCTAACAAGGACAGTGAATTTATATAGGGTGGTAGTAGCCTAGTGGGTAAAACACTCGCCTATGAACCAGAAGACCCCGGTTCAAACCCCACTTACTACCATTGTGTCCCTGAGCAAGACACTTAACCCTGACTTCAGGGGGAATGTCCCTGTAACTATTAATTGTAAGTCGCTGTGGATAAGGGCGCCTGATAAATGTAAATGTAAATGTGAATGCAAATGAATTTGACATTCGCGACACGCTCCATCTTATATAGCACCTCAAAACCATTTTTCAGGGTTGGTACCGATGCCTCACAGCACTTGTTCATGCAGGAATTTAAAACATGAACAGGGTCTTTTTTTTTTCCCACATAAACTTGCATAACTCGTAATGTGAATATCTGACGCTTTAACACCTACAACTGTGCCCTTGGGCCGCAACACATCTTGTTGTTTCCGCTCACTCTGCATCGCAGGTTTGATCAGCTTCATTTCAATCACATTAACGCTGCAGGAATCAGCACCGCCGACAGATCCTTTTCATAATGTTAATGGACTTACTTCTAGGGTCGGGACGACTTTAAATGCTTCGGTGTTGAAATATCATGGATAACTTTGAATTGGGCAAGAGCTACTCTAGCAAAACATTGTTGGGAATCACATGTGTGGACCAATTAAAAAGCATTTAACCAACGAAAAAACTTGCCTTTTCCACTTCGTTTCAATATTGTGATTCACATATGGAACAATAATGGGAATAATGTATAGACAGACACGCACATATTTTTTTTTGAGAGGACGTATGAAGGACAGCTCAAGATGTGGATGTAATATACACACACGCGTATATATATGTGTGTGTATGTATGTATGTATATTTGTTTCTTTGTATATTTATGTTTATATTTGCTTCACCTTGCATGGCAGCCAGTGGCCTTCTCTGTTCCGATACTCATTTAGAAAAGCACTGGCGGTCTGGATCAATTAGCCAATTAAAATAAAGGTAGATATTGCAGATGTAACTGCGGAGGACCCTCATTATCTTGTCGATCGAAGCCAGAGCAGAAAACAAACATGGTGTTGGCACAACACAGATGAACTGTACACTATTACCGTATCCGGTAACGGCGGCGGAAACTCAATAGCCATCTTGTGCCGTCAGCAGTGTGATTACGCGCTGGGACGCCGCTAGTGCCGTTGTAACGCTCGTGTACAGTAAGTGCTTTTCTCCCGTTGCTTCTCTTTTATTCCGGGATCATATCACAAATAGGCCAAACCAAATCTGGAGGATTCTAATTACTGCGGTTTGCAGATTCTAATTGATCTTGATTGGTAAAAATAAATCAGGCTGTACAGCTTTTTTTTTTTTTTTTAAACGATTTCAGGGCATTTTTTTAACAATGCATTTCATGTAATTTTTAATAATAAATAATTGTTAATCTTGTGTTCATATATGGGAAAATAATGAGATCTTTTTCTTGCTATTTTTTATATATAGGACATTACGGACTCTCTCTCTCTCTATATATATATATATATATATATACACACACACACACACATACTGTCTGTCTGTCATTGCCTGTCTGTCCCCGACACCGAGGCCCACTGATGGACGCCAAACCCCCTCTTGCCCCGGCACTCCCGTCCCCTGGCGTCTCCTCAGTGTTCAATTGCAAATGGTGCCGAATCAATTCCCTCCGTCTGTCTGCGGCGTAACTGGCTGTTACTGTCACCGCGTCCCCTCCCAGACGTGACATTCTTCCACATTCTGCCTGTGTTTCCTCGCTTCCACGCTCTCATTTCCTTCCTGTCAGCCGCACCCTAATTGCTTTTGTGAAGGTCGCGCTCTGTCACTAATTGTATAATTAGTCAGGTGATTTTTTTTTTTTTTTTTGCCAATCCGGTGGGACCCCTTGGTTATTGATTGCAATATAAATATGGCATTAAGACTGAAAGCACAAAACGTTTTAAGGCCAGAGCGAAAATGGAAATTTCAATGCAGCATTTAAAGTTGCCGGTTTTGGGGCGATTTAAGGGTGAAGAGAATATTTAAAAAGTCTTCAAAATTGAAACGCTCTGTTGGATATTCAGTTTGTGGTTTAGGGTTTCTGTGGGGACCGCGGTGGCTTTATCTTGTTGTGGACGGCGAGTGATATGACTAATTCAGAATAACTTCACAGATTTGTAAAAGTAAACTCCACTTCAGCGGATGTTCTGCTTGCATCCATTTCTGGGCACTTTAAATGCAGCGATGATGTAAATATGGCTTTATGCACTATTGAAAAATTCTGTAATGAATTCAGTCTTTGCCAGTGTGTCTCCTCATCTCAAATAAATTGTTAACGCTGTTCATTACTGGCATCAAGCGAGTGACTCAGGGTGCACTTTCTTTTAAATAAATACAGGGAAGCGTTGTTAAAAATTATATTTATTTTGTTTTAATCCTTTTTATAGTGACTGAAGCTAAAATCCATGTAATATATTAGCATAGAATGATATTCTCATTATATGCTAATAGTAGGGCTGCACGATTTGGGGAAAAAGACATTGCGATTATTGAGATCAATATTGCGATATGCGATTGCGATATGATAAACATACAAACTACTTATAACCTGAAATGCCCAGTGCTTTCAAAATACAATATTCTACAAAATTAAATAAATCACAAAAAACTCTTTTACATTACTGTCGAACGACAAACCCTGGTAAGGCTAAACAACTGTTTTGATTATATTTGGCCATTATAAAATCCCGTATTATAGTTCTTACGTTTAACCAAAACGTTGTTTGGAGGCTGACTTGAACACAGGGATACATAGCTTTGCTAGCTTAGCTAAGGTTAAGATTTGTAAACAGAGGCGAATTTCTTTAGGAAACCTTCAAAGTTTGAGAAAAGTTAACTAAACAGCTAAGAACAGTCTAAATAGTTAATATCTACGTTTAGCCAAAACGTTGTTTGGAGGCTGACTTGAACACAGGAATGCATAGCTTCGCTAGCTTAGCCTAGTTTAGCTAAGGTTAAGACTTATAAAACGGGATTTTATAATGGCCAAATATATTCAAAACAATTGTCCAGCCTTACCTATGAAATGTAATCCCTGGTTTGGAGCGTACAGTGGTTTGTACAGCCCCAAGCAGCACAAGAGTGAGGCATTTTTATGCACTTCACTCCATAGACATGTATATGCTTCACGCCACAGCAGAGCCTATCGTAATATGGCGGCGACGTTGACGTACGATGCAGCGTGTCATGCGGCGTCAAACCATATGTCTCCGAATCGAAAGTCATGTGACCAAATATGTCACATCCGACTGAAGTGAGACTTGCAAACTTTGAGAGGATGAGAGAATGGATCGGATATGTTGCCGATCCAATCCATGTACTAATCATTTAAATCGCAGCTTTTTGCGTTCATGTAATCGCACAGACTGACATCACGATTACGATTGCGATAAGATTAATCGTGCAGCACTAGCTAATAGTATAGAATTCATTGCAACCATCTGAACAGGACCATTTCGAGTCAACATTTCTGTGCAAAAATGAATTAGATAATGATGTAAAAGTCTATGGAAGTACTTAAAAGTGTTAAACCTCAGCAGCCCATTGAATCGTTTCTGTGTTTGTTGCTGTAATGCGATTGGACGATTCACAAGCTCGGTTTTTATGCTTACATTTACATTTACAGCATTTATCGGATGCCTTAATCCAGAGTGCCTTACAATCAGTAGTTACAGGGACAGTCCCCCCTGGAGACAGTCAGGGTTAAGTGTCTTGCTCAGGGACACGATGGTAGTAAGTGGGATTTGAACCTGGGTCTTCTGGTTCATAGGCGAGTGTGTTAACCACTAGGCTACTACCACTCCATTATGCTCAGAATTGTAACAAGGAAGTCAGTAATAGATTTGCTCAAAAACGTGCACCGAGAAGATGACTTATTTATTTTAAATTTATTAGAAAATACAAATGAATTCTAATTATAAAAATGTATTCAGCCGCCAACAACACTGCTCTGCCCCTCCGATCCGCATCTACCACACCCTATCACTCCACTTTGTTCAATTAGATTTAGTCTCCGAGATGTAATATCAACCCAATGTATCGCATTTCTAAAGTTTATCCAGCACATGCATATCTTATGTGTTCGTTACAACAAAAACTCACAATAGCATTTGCACTTCCGACATGCGTGCACTGCAGTCTCGGATAACGTCGGTAGAACGTGCTTTTTACTTCTAGTAAATAGTGTTTAATTAATCTTTTTTTGTAATTTATGGTTCTGTAAAGTTTGTATTTGTGTGACAATTTCTCCGCTTGACGTTCTTCACAGCGTGTGTGTAGTACACCAGCAGCGCGCCAGTTACCCTGCTGCTGCGTCTCCGGGTCACTGTTGCGTTCGCCTGCAGGCTCCCCACGGGGCCCGGGCTCGGCCCCTCGTCTGCCGCACACCTCATCTGCTCCGACGGGCCGGGCCGCGGCCTGTCACTGGTGCCGGGCGCTGGTGGGGGGGACCGAGTTTTGCGAGTCGCTCAGACTTAACCTGATTTTGAACGGAATGACTCCAGGCTAGACTTGACATTTAGCACTAAATGCCCCCTTCCCCGCTGGAAATATTTATTATCGAGTTCTGCATTATTGTACAAAGCGCTTGTCGTGAGAACGGGAGGGTCCGCAACACGGAAATGAAACCGATCACTTTTTGAATGATGCAAAATGCTTCACAAAAGTGCTACGATAGGTCAAAATTGCGAAAGAGTTGCGGTGACTGGCCGTATTTGTGTTGATTGTTGCGATCATAAAGCATTCATATCGAATGAAATTGCTGAAATCCGTGGCCTTTGAAAAGTGGCTCTCGGAACGTCAGCTGAGCACATTCCGTCAGCCTCTAAGCTTCTCCGAAACTGGACTCCAGGCTCGGCCTGGAGTGATTTGACACTCGGGAGAATAATTGAATTATGAAAATTTTATATCTTAATTTGAAGAGGAGAAATTGGGGTCGGAATTGCGCATTCAGAACGACAGACTTTCAATCTCACGGAAGAAAAAAGATTTTTTTTGAAAAGGCAGGAAATTATAAAGGGCGAGGGGGGAAGAGGGGGGAACTCTGGGACGACTTCTGCACGAAGATGTTGCTCGGCACTTCGTTTCGTGTGAATGGGATTTAAAGCCGGGACGGCGTTGCTTACGGACCTTCACACATCTTTTAATCGCGTGTCAGGCGGCTTCAGAGTCGGAAACTTCTACCGCCACGCGTACTATTTATACTTGTGTGCCAAAAAATTTTTTATGTAAAACCTTTCATTGAGTGTCAAACCTTTTCACTCTCCCCGCGGTATTAATAAAACAGCGTTTCATGCTGAATAATTGACGTGGAGAGAATGTTAATGCGCTATTATACTAATCAATCACTCTGGACTGCACAAAATCTTTGCGCTTTTTTCTCTTTGCACAATCTCTGCTCTTTTTACTTTTTTAAAAATCTTATACATTGACTTTCACTCATTTGCACACCTTCACCCTACCTGTTACACATATTTTATGTTAAAGATGTAAAAGTGTATTATTTGGTTATGTTTGCAATATTTGCATATTGGTCTTTATTGTATACTTGCAACATTTGCAATACTGTGGTCTGTAGCAGTCGCAAAAAGCATTTCACCGCATATCATACCGTGTACGACCGTGTATGTGACAAATAAAATTTGAATTTGATGTAACGCATCTTTGCGGCATTTTGCGGGAGTGTCGGATGCGTCCTGGAGGAAGGTCGATGTAATAAGGACGCGGCTTGAGAGCACCCCGCGCGCGGCCTGAACCCGGCTTCCTCATCCCCCTCGCACCCCCGCAACCCATCCCTCTCTCCCTCTCTGCCGGCAGGCTGACGCCGAGAGAACAAAGCTGAGCCATGCCGGATCCCAGCCCTCCGTCTCTGCGAGCAGCCACTCGTTCTCTGAGATAGCCATGAACAGCTGCAAGTACAATGGGGGCGTGGTGAGACCTCTGGGCAGCCTGGCGTCGTCCCGGCGCAACCTGGCCGAGCACGACTCCGAGACGCAGCCCCTGCAGACGCTCCACAGCTCCGGCCTGGAGGTGGTCGTCTCCAAGAGCAATGGCGAGGACCGCAGCAAGGCGTCCAACGAGAGCCTGGCCAGGGAGGGCGGCGGGGGCAGCGGCCCCCGGGGGGCGCCGCACAAGAAGAACAAGGACATCGGCTACAAGCTGGGCCACCGGAGGGCGCTGTTCGAGAAGCGCAAGCGGCTCAGTGACTATGCCTTGATATTCGGCATGTTTGGGATAGTTGTCATGGTGACCGAGACTGAGCTCTCCTGGGGTGTTTATACTAAGGTGAGAGGTTGATACTCTTATCATTCCATTATTTTTAGCGCAATTCTACAAAATCGGGGAAAACAGTCAGGGAGCCAATTAACCTTAAATTCTTGTTCGACTGAACGCGGTGCCGGTTCCCCCCCCTCGGGTAGGGTCTGGATTTTAAAAAAAAGAGCTTTGGGACGACAGACTAATGACAGGTGAATTAATTGGTTTATTCGGTGTTACGTCACCAGGGATTCTCAAAACAATCTCCCGCGTAATTGTGCCTCGACAAGCTGGTGAGATTGAAGCTTTTCTATGCGACTGTATGTGTTTCATTGCATTGTGTTTATGGAGCATAATTAAATCACAGAAGCACATAGGCGCACGCTCTTCAGAAACTGCTTTTGACTTCTTTAAAAAGGATTCTAAAACTTTTTCCGTTTTGCATTGGAAAAAAAAACGTAACAATTACGCAGTTAATTTGTTATCCTGGAGGGTTTTATCTAGAAGCAATGTAGACATCAGCATGAAACATACTGACTAATGCAGTCACTATTGCACATTATGTTGACAAATGAAAGCATAAATCATTTAGTTTCTACCACCATCATTACCTCATTAGCGTGTGAGCAAAGTTAAAAGTCAGGCTGTAAAACGGGCCTTTATGGCCAGATTCCCGTGGGGTTGAAGTGCCCCGTTCCGAACACTGTGATGTACGAGGCCCACACAGCTGCGGGACGCAAGCGCTTAAACCACCAATTCATCACGTACGCCACCAGCAGCGGCACCCCTCCTTTTAACGTGCTGTGGGAGGGGGCGGCGGCGGGAGAACGAATGTTTGGGAGCCGTGACCAGGCGTTGCGTTTTAGCAGCTCATCCAGGCCGCAGTGGCCCATATTTCAGGCCTCTGCCGGACAGAGGACAAGAGGGGGGGCGCTGCGGCGCGCTGCGGTCCTCCCACTGCTGCAGCATTATACTGGTATCTGTGTTGTAGAACCCATTATAATTTCATAAGCTGGCCGCCCTGAATTTGAAATGACCCGGCTTCATTGGAAACTGTGCCGGGGAAGGGGGAGGGCAGAACTGACTGGGGGCGGGGGGTATGAATCGACAGATGCGCTGTTTTTTTAGTTTCTATAAATATCTCCCTTTCTCTCTCTGTCTTGGTTCGTCTCTGTCTGTCTGTCTGTTGTCTCTGTGTCCTCCTTCATGTTTTTTTTTTTTTTTTTCTCTCTGCAGGAATCTTCATACTCATTTGCACTGAAATGCCTTATCAGCCTTTCCACTGTTATTTTGCTTGGTCTTATAATAATGTACCATGCCCGGGAAATTCAGGTGAGATTTACACCGCAGATATGGGACATTATAGTCCTCCATAAAGCTATTAAACGCGTATATTAATGCATGTTCTGAAAAGTTGGTAACTTGTAGTCAGGGTTGGGATATAAAAGTATTACGAATTCAGAATACAAAAAAATCTGCATGTTAAGCACACTGTAGCAATAATAGCTTCTTTTTAACAATAATGGCTACTTGAAAAAAACGAGAGAATACTTTTAGAATACATCTGCTGTGTTTAGAATACATTGCTTTGTTAGGTTATACATCGTTGGTTCCCATTCATGGGAGAAATATGACCTTGTATGTAAATCAATGTTAGCATCGTGTATTTGATCGCTTAAGTGTTACATGAACGCAATTTCACTGCTTGGTCCCAGCTCTTCATGGTGGACAACGGAGCGGACGACTGGAGGATAGCCATGACGTACGAGCGGATCTTCTTCATCGTGCTCGAGCTGCTGGTTTGTGCCATTCACCCCATCCCGGGCCAGTACGTCTTCACCTGGACGGCGCGACTGGCCTTTACCTACGTGCCGTCGGTGGCCGACGCAGACGTGGACATCATCCTGTCCATCCCCATGTTCCTGCGGCTGTACCTGATTGGCCGGGTGATGCTGCTGCACAGCAAGCTGTTCACGGACGCTTCGTCACGCAGCATCGGCGCGCTCAACAAGATCAACTTCAACACGCGCTTCGTCATGAAGACCCTCATGACCATCTGCCCCGGCACGGTGCTCCTGGTCTTCAGCATCTCCTCGTGGATCATCGCCGCCTGGACGGTGCGCGTGTGTGAGAGGTATGGCCACGCCCAAACCGCGCCCTCCTCTCCGTCTTCACTCCCGCCTCCACCACCACCACCAGCCACGACACCATCAGCTTTTTCTCTCTCTATCGCTCTCTCTACCTTCCTGCTGTCCTCCTCACACTCCTCTCACTCACCCCTGCCCCTTGGGAACCAGGAGAAGCGTCCGTCTCCAGCTAGTGTGGGTCGGGGGTTGACATAACAAAAAAAAAAAAAAAGAATTAGCGGCCTGTCAACAATTCATAATTGTCTAATTGCTTGGTTTGTCGAACGGTTTGTTTTGATAATGATAAACAGCCCCTAGCACGCCCAACACTGAAATAAAAAGTAAAAATATACACCCGCTTCCGTCTCTGGGGGGGCCGTGCCAACGTTAATGCATTTAATGAATCTCAGCAAAGTACCGGCAGCGGAGATGAATCCCGGCTCTGCATAAAACTAGAGGTGGCTTAACGGTTTCCCATCATGCAATTGATTTTTGAATCGATTCAAGTCAGGACCCGGACAGTGAATCAGCAGCTGCTGGGTGGGTTTTCCTCCGTCCCTGCCTTCCCAACCGTCCCGCATGGCGATATTACGGCAGCAAAAATAATGATGTTGTAATAATGATAATAATAAAACTAATGCTAATAGTAATGAGCAGCCCCGCCCCCAGACAGTGAGGTTCCGTACCATGCACTCCCCCTCCCCCCACCACGCCTTTCCCAGCAAGGTGCCATCTACAGCAGTTCACGACAAGAGGCTGCCTTTTCTGCTTTCATTTATTTCTTTTATAATTATTATTATTCCTGTGTGAACGAATGAGCATGAGGGCGTGCCTGTGTAAATATGCGTGTGTGTGTGTGTGTGTGTGTGTGTGTGTGTGTGTGTGTTGGTGTCTGTTTAATTCACTCTTGTACTTTCTATTTCCCCTCTATGCTGCTCCATAGGGATACCATGTGAGTCCTCGTTCTCTGGCCGTGGAACAACCTGCCATTGTTCATTGAGCTGGTGCCACTGCTACTCTCAGAGTTTGGAGGGGTGGGCGCGGGGAAGCAAAAATGAGCATTTAAAAAAAAACAACAACAACAAAATCCTAACCTTGTGCGAATGTGGCACCATCCTCAAAAAATATATATAACAATTGCATTTAGGCTCTGGGTCGTGAAGAACTCGCGGAAAACTTGTAGTTTGAGCAGCACTAGAAACCAAGCGTCTCTTTTTAAGCGCCTCTGTGACAGAGAGGAGAAAGGAGGCGGAGCTGGTGTTAAAATGGAGCATCTCCTTCAGGTCACCTTCACAAAGTGCCCTCAAAAGCAGCACACTTTTTTTTTTTTTTTTTTTACTGTTGGTAATGTGCTCACACCCTTCTGGAGGTGATTGTTGTTCTATTTTTCGTTCGGACACATTTTACTTTCATTTTTACACCCCCGCAAGCGGACTTTCCCCACGTTAGGCACCCTGATTGTGATAGCTGTAAAGTGCAGGGGTATCGCTGGCCATTTTAACACGGTTTCTCACCAAGACAACAGAACCGCACCGGCCAGTGCTACGAAAACGGTCCCATTCGGTTCTTCCTTTTGGTTACTTTTTGATCCCGGGCCGTTTTAAGGCTAGACGTGTTGCACACAGACAGTAAACACTGAAGCAGCATGGCGGCCTTCATGTTTACTCTCCACACGGCATTCGAAAGAGGCGCCTGTTTGCGTCAGTGCTGCTGAACTGGGGACTTCGACCGCATCTACTGCAGCCGCGCTCGGCAAAAGGGGGGGGGTCCGGCAAAACGGTGCGAGACTGGACGAGCACGGGGTCCATCTGGAATGCCACTATAGAGTGGGAAAATGAAAGGGCCCGTGGCCGTCAACAGGACATCCGCTAAACGCTTTTTCGGTTTCCTACACCCGCTGGATGATTTTTAACCCCCTGTCTTGGAATATTTTAATAAAATAATCCTTATTTACTTAATTATTATTATTTTTTTTTACATGTGTTCCCTTTGCATTAATTACATGTTTCCATTGATTTCTACATTGCCAACTGAATCAATCCTACCAGACCTCAGAGGAACCTGCATGGCATGGCCACTCACCCTGCTGCTTTTAACCAATATTGTTAAAAAGATGCTTTAAACAAGACTGCTATTTTGGGGTGGTGGACCATGTGGTACCTTTGGTAACTGTTCGGACATTTTCATTGAGGTTCTTCATTAGCATGAGCGCTAATAGCTCACAGTTCGCCCTGTCTGATTCCCCTGTCAGTGTTTTTTTCTTTACTTTTCTAGCTCTCTTGCTAACAGGCGTCGTCAGATACAGCAACAACAACAACAACATTTATTTCTTATATAACCCAAAATCACATACAGTATGTCTCAATGGGCTTTGACAAGCCCTACAGTTGACACCTCCCGCACTTGACCCTTCTGATACAGCTAAAATGAGCGCTAAACCAATCACAATTTAGCA
Source organism: Denticeps clupeoides (assembly GCF_900700375.1). Classification (NCBI taxonomy): domain Eukaryota; kingdom Metazoa; phylum Chordata; class Actinopteri; order Clupeiformes; family Denticipitidae; genus Denticeps; species Denticeps clupeoides. The sequence continues at coordinate 4,014,921 of NC_041710.1, forward strand.
TTTCATTTGAAATATGTTAGTCATGGCTGCTGTGAGTCTAATATAATGCAGCAATCTGGAAAATTGTTGCTAGCGTGACCTTTAGAATTACCTTGCTTTCTAGTTAGCTATTTTTCTAATCTAATGTAGTAGGGCCTAACCAGTCTTTAAAGTTTAAAGTTATTACTAGAGACAAAAGATAACAGAAGGGTGTGCAGGACAGTTTGAAAAATGCTAAAGCGCGATGTGCTGACGAGACAGTAGCGGGCAATCTCGCTTCTTAAACTTCAGATGCCAGCATGTCTTGGGCGAGACGGCGCGATGTGTGTAATTGCTTTTGTCTCACGTTCAGTGCATGAGGGAGGCGGCAGCTCTGATGCTGTTTACGATTATTTTCTCTTTACATCTCTGTCTGTGTGTCCGTGTGTGTGCGCGTGTGTGCATGAGTGTGCGTATATGTTACAATTTAGGTATTTCATACTTCCAATGCAACAATACATTCCCCTGAATGACGCGCCACTTCAAATAATGATGGAAGCAGCTCAAGCCAATAGAAACGTTAAAGGTCTGATGCATAATTATAGCATTGAAATTTGTCTTGATGCAGGCTGCATTTCTTGCTTACATAATTGAACTGTTAGGTGGAGCACACTGTCAGTAAGGAACGAAGATGAAGAGCACGTTTGAAGTAGCCTACCGCTCGCATGCACTTTCAAACACTTTCTGTTGTTAGACTGATGTGGTGAACGAGAACTATTTTTAAGGTACTCTCCCCACTCTACTTTCTCCTTTCGCTGTCAGCGGCTGACACTGAGATCCCTGTGTGCGTCTGTGGATTCCTTCCAGCTGTTGCTCACGCTAACAAATAACCAAGTCCAAAAAAAGCATCATGATTCACGGTTGGGGTGTTGTGGGGGGGATAAATCGCAATGTCAAAGGACAGAAGGATGGGTCTCAGGGAAATTCCTCAAGGAGGAGAGTGTCTTCTCGCAAAACCGAGCGTTGATCTATGTTGAAGGTGGTGCCAGCTCTTCTCCATTTTTGCCAGTTCTGCATACAGTATATTGAGAGCTTCAAATCCCCTTGCGAATGCAATGCTTCATTAGGACATGAAGCCATTTGTTTTGAGATAAAGTATGCTTAGAACTTGACAAAGCAAGGTCAGCAAGTAAGTACAGCGTGTCTAATGGCTTTCCGTGCCTGGCATTAAAGACAAATGCTGGTTTGATTGAAAGCACCGTGAAGGGTCTAGTTATGCTGTCGATATTCTGAGATGTCTCACCACAACCACCACGAGATCTGACACCAGCTTCAAAAAAGATCAGCCACAGTTGGCGTAGTTGCACGGTCGCAACGTGACTATCGTCGCTTCAGAACGAGTGCCTCGAGGCTTCGCCACACTCCTTCAATTTGGGTCTCAGGAGGCAGACATGCAAACGCGAGATCACATCTGGTGGTGAAATATCTCGACAGGCGAGCGCTGCAGCTTGTGTTTTGCACTGACCTCGACAGAAAGCCCCAGGTCTCATTGCAACCCTGCAATCTGCCGCCAAGTTGACACAACATGTAATCAAACTCCAAATTTCTAGCGCTCAAAAGTGGTCGCAGGAAAGGGTTTTAGGCCAGGCATACCCCCCCAATCCTTGTTTCATTTGGCTTTTTATTTTGACAGCATTTATGATGGCTTCCATTAACACAGTAGGCTTGATCATATCCTCCATGGCTCTCAATATACTGGCTTCTATTCCAGCATGCAGGGTTGTGGGTTTTCAAATGCCTGCATGGTACCTTATGCTTTGTTCGCATGTTCAGACAGGGGCTCTGCTCTTTTTATGAGACCAAAAACGAGGACAACAGTGGTTGCTCTTTCTCCCAGAGCATGTTTCTTTTCTGATATGGAGTAGGTCGACGATACGGATAGGTCCAGCTGATGGCATGGCGCTGCTGAATGTTTGCAGAAAATTAACTGTCTAGGAGGGGGAGGTCCCATTTTTAAAATTCGAACACAAAACATCTGCTCCCAGGTGCACTTGGCACCATTTCACACTTGATTAGATCCAATTTCGCGTGCAGTGCTAATTTACATAGCGGGTCATTGTTGGTCAGTCAGTTCATTGGCAGTCCACTGGCATGTTAAATTGCCTGTGCCCCTCTCAAAGAGACAACTTAGTTAAACGTTCTTCGTTCCCCGCTCTACAGCCAATTACGGCCCTTGTTAAAAGAGTTCGCCCTCCCCAGACTTCATAATTGCTCACACTGAGCCATGATAGCCTTGGCTCCTCCTGGACAGATGGTTGATCCTATCAGCGCAGTGCACCGCCGGCGAGGTTGAGGTGAAAGAGTTAAAAAATTGGGTCATCTACCTCGATCTTTCAGGCTTGTCCTCAATAGGCTAGAGTGGCTTTGGTCTTTTTTTTTTTTCTCCGTGTAAAACACCCTTTCAGGCCCTTTGTATGGATGCTTGCTGTTCTGACACTCAACAAAGTGGTGACACTTGGACCTTTGTTGGGCTGTTTTGTTTTTTTTGGTTTGGTTTGAATTTTTTGGGCACCCTTTTTTGTCATGGGAATGCACTGTACCATCAGCACAGCTCACCCTACGCATTATGCAAAATCACATCCGAGGACTTGGATATTGTTTTTTTTTTGTTGGTTATTATTTCACATTTAATACAAAATGAATGTTCTCGCCTTGTGAATGAATATTGTTTCCTTAAATGTGCTTACAGGTATTTGAAGCATTGATTTTTTTTTTTATTGTTGTGGTGTTGAGTGGTTAATTATGTGCTTTGTAATACATTGTATCGGTAATGCAAATTCTGTATTGTACTGCAATGTGATCACTGCTTTTGTTAATGACCATTCATTTCTCCATTCATTCCTCATAAATGAGGTTCAGTCAGATTAAAAAAAAAATCCCACTACTACTCCCTTAATAGTACTAAGCTTAGTCCATTGGCCTAGGTAAAATATTTTATTGTGCAAACAAATAAAAGGAGAGGTAATATATCATTAAATCTATAATTTAATATCATTGCTTGTCCTTGAACATGCATTTGAAGGTCAGTATAAGTAATGACAATATTTGGGGTTTGGTTTTAATTAATATTATCACTTGTAAAGTGCATCTTTACAAATCTTCTTCAAGAATCATTTCATGAACCTTGTTTCCCTCCGTATGCCATGCTCGTCCACTGTGTGGAAGTTCTCACCAGAGCTTTCCCCTGTCTGTCCTCTCGATGCACTAGGTACCATGACAAACAGGAAGTGACCAGTAACTTCCTGGGAGCAATGTGGTTAATCTCTATAACTTTCCTCTCAATTGGCTATGGAGACATGGTGCCGAACACGTATTGTGGCAAGGGTGTGTGTCTTCTAACCGGAATCATGGTATGTTTTTTTAATGTCTTTATTTCACAACCATGACTTTTATTAAAATAAATGAGAGTAATTGTCAAATCAACTTGTTTTGAAATCTTACAGGGGGCTGGCTGCACAGCACTTGTAGTTGCTGTCGTGGCCAGAAAACTGGAGCTAACCAAGGCCGAGAAGCATGTCCACAACTTTATGATGGACACACAGCTCTGTAAACGTGTAAGCCTCCCTACCATTACACATATTACCAGATTTCCAATACAGAACTTACATTACCCTGGGAAAACTGTAGCTGTGCCTTAGGGACGATTTCAGCCACCAACACACATTCACAGAGGGACAGAAACAGCACTGCTCTATGTCTATTTAGCAAATCATTTAAAGTAAAAGAGATTGCACCCGAGTATTCGTTCAAACATTCACATAAGAATTGATAGCTATTAAATTATTACATTTGTGAATGGGATCCAAACCTTTTCCCATTTTCCCTCCTCTTATTTATCTTATTGTTGTGCCAGATGGTTTTTGGAAATGAAAATATGAAATTAGTATGATCCAGATGACCACAAAGTTGAAGTTTTATACCCTACTTGCGTCCATTGTGTCCCTGAGGAAGATCCTGAGTTGCAGCAGTGCAGTGGTTCTTAGTCCTGGTCCTGGAGGACCTTTTCCATGAAGGTTTTCATTCTAACCCATATGGTTTATAACTTGCACATTTAACATTGGTATATTAGGAAACACCTGGAAGAAACCTCATCACAGTCAGTTCAGGTGTTGGACTGAAAAACCTTTGGCAGAGGGTCCTCCAAGACCAGGACTTGGGCACCCCAGCATTTTTCGGCTCTGATATGTTGAAACTTGGAAATTGTTGACTTTCTCTCCTGTTGCAGGTGAAGAACACAGCTGCCAATGTACTCAGGGAAACGTGGCTTATCTACAAACACACAAAGCTTGTGAAGAAGATTGATCATGCCAAAGTGCGCAAACACCAGCGCAAGTTCCTACAGGCCATTCATCAGTAAGTATGGTGCAAATTTAATTTAATGAGGCAGAGGCAAGAAAATGCTACATGCTCGTGATAATCATGAAATGGTATAAAAGCAAACATGATATTCAAATTCAATTCCATATATTCAAATGGTCCTTGTAGTTCAGACCTGGAAAACCAGGCTGAGAATTCGGTGTGAGGTGAGGTTTGTCTGAATCTGTGTAATGTGATAACTGTTCCTCTCCCCCGTCCCTGAATTCCTGACCTTGTGCTTATTGTGAGAAGTGTTCCTATTGTGTGAACTCTTGTGTTGTGGGTTCTAAACATGAACTGTGTTCTTGTTCTGTCCTCGTATTGCTCTATCACCGCAGAGCTCAGAAGTAAGTTTGTGTCCTCCGTGTTGTTTTCTGATCCCTCCTCCCCCGCCACCCCCTGTCTATGTTTCACGTGCATGAGGTTTGAGTCTGGATACTGATTTCTGTTCCTCCACACGTTCATGATTTTTTTCCATCCAACGTATGGGATGAAAGCCGAGCAACACTTTAACCCACTGTTGCTGACATGGTTGCGCTGCAACGAAAAGAAAGCCACCCTTCAGGCTTCTACTGGGCTTGCAAAATTCTGACTTTCCCTAACCCTTTGGACAGTTTTGGTGGGTTGGACTGGGCCTGGATGCAAGATGAGTTTCATTGCCAAAATGTTAAGTGATCTGATGATCTGGCTGTCCTTGGGTATAAAGGCAGGCTTTCTTTTGACCTCACCTCCGCTCACTCATAACTGCTCCCGACCAATGGAAAAGTCAACTCCCCTGTTTTGTTGGTGGACCTCTGATGGATTTAGCTGTGCCATATCACACCAGCTTCCCACTGGTCTCTCATACTCCACCACCTTTACTGTTTTCCAGTTCATCTGCCGTCACCCATGACTGAGAGGCTCTCTGGCATCTTTATTTGGTCACTGGTTAGTGTGACTACTGGGACTTGAATGGCCTGTTTTGAGTGTTTGAGAGCTGGTGAAAGGTTCCATTGAGCTGGTACAGTATGCATGCGATGGAAAGGCCAGCAGGATTGGGAATGCTTGCATGCAGGCCTTTCTCGCTCTCTCTGCTGCTCTCTCTCTCTATCTCACTCTTTCCACCCACCCTTTTAGGGATCTCCTGACAGATGTCTTTAACATTTCCCTGATGACCCTTACCCCCCTCCCCACCCCCTCCCTTCCCTCACCTCTGCTCAGGCTCCGTAGTGTAAAGATGGAGCAGCGGAAGCTTAATGATCAGGCTAACACTCTGGTGGACTTGGCCAAGGTAAGTGTTTCGACCTGCACCATGAACATGGACTGGGGACTGTAGTATTTGTCCTCATATATTATATCATATAAGTCTGCGACTTGGACTCAAGTCACACTTAAGAAGAACCTTTATTTAGTGTAAAAAGGAGTGAAAGTAAGCTGGTGTGGCACGGTTGTGTGTACCGCTAAAGATTTGGAATCCTTCGGCTAAACAATTGTTATTATCTCCTGATCGACTTCTGCTTATTCGACACATGCTAATCATTTGAATCATCTATACAAGGTTTTTGATCCACAGCTCAGACATTTACTGTGATAGTAGACTTGAGACTTGACTTGGACGACTCCATACTATATACTGTGTATGTGACAATAGAAAAAAAAACTAATTGTTGTATTAGTTTCAAATAAAAACAGATAAGTTAGCCTTAGTCAAATCGTACTAAATTAGACTTCTGAAAATGCTTGAGATCTAAGAATAAAGAACAAAGAAAATGTTTAAGGAATAATACAAGAACATGAACAATAATCTCACCCATCTGGTCCAGTTGTCCGAAATGTCCAGTGCTAAATTGTGGTTATGTCAGTTGTAACAATCTGTGACATAGTAGGTAAACTAGAGAGAATGAAACATATCACCACCTATTACAACTGGGCTGGACATAAATTGTTTAAAATTACACGTATGCTTGAAGAAGGACTGTAGAAGCACAACTAAAAAGTGCTCAGAATCATACTGATTAGACCACCATCTGTGGCCATGACCTTTATCCTTTGACGTCCAAAATCATCCAATACAAACATTCTGTTTGAGACATTCCGTAGGTCCCTCAATGTTTTCACAAATGCGATTTAGGTCACAGTGTCCATAGTCACCTTTGACCACCAAATAATTGACATGCCATTCTCACAAGTATGGGATGCACATTCTGGAGACAGATAGGACATTCATAGTCATTCAAAACTATGAACCAAACAATCTTTGGGTGCATGTGAGTATTTATACAGAGCTGGAATGAAAGAATCAATTGTAATATTTTACTCTGGGCTCCCTTGGAGATGCAGCTCCAGCATACATGATATTATGCTGTAGTTACAAAGATTTACCAGTTTATTAATACTTTTTTGCCAATACTATTTCATGTTTGTTCTAAATATACAGCCTTGGATGTACTTTAGTGACACACAAGGTGACTGAGATTATTGTTAATATCCTGTTTGTAATTTCAGTGTAGTTGTTATTAATATAATAAATATCATTAATATCGTCATAAATGTTGATATTCGGAATAAATAAGCCTCCAGTGTAAACGAGTTAAATAATCCTACTTCCCACTGTGCCTCTGCTCTGCTTCTCAAGACCCAGAATGTGATGTATGACCTGGTGTCAGAGCTGCAGGAGCGGAGCGAGGAGCTGGACAAGCGCATCGGCACGCTGGAGGACAAGCTAGAGTCTGTGAGCAGCACCCTGCAGGCGCTGCCCTGCCTCATCTCCCAAGCCATAAGCCAGCAGCAGCAGGACCTCCTGGATGGCTTTGTGCACCGCTACCGGCCAGCGTCGCTAGGCTCCGAGCGCTCCTGGACTCCCTCTCGCCGCCGCCGCTCCCCCTCCACTGCGCCACACACCTCCTCTGACAGCGGGTAGCCGACCCCGAGGCGGGTGGTGGCCTCCGTTCCTCCCTGCCTACTGTAACTCCAGCACAGACGTGTAACGGACAGAGTAAAACAAGCGAGGACTCCACGACCAAACTGAATCGAATCATAAAAAAAAAAAAAAAAAAGAATAAATTAGTAGACATATGGTTTATGTTTAGCCATTGTATGGCTGTTCAAGTTAGCTTTATTGCAAAGCCCTTGTATATTGACTGACAGAGTTTGGGGTGCTGGGGTAACATCTGTGGAAGGGCTGGACTAAAGCAACGGCGAAAAGATCACGTGACCAGTGAAAAAACGCCACTGGGATTCCCTTCAAGACTTTTTTTTTTTTTTTTTTTTTTTTTTTAAAACACGTTTTGTTTTTTCCCATAAGCCAAGGTGACTTCGGCGAGGCCAGTTGAAAGCGACGGGATTTGGCAAAAATGCACTTAAAGGGGGTGAATGGCCGAGGAAGAGGAGGACACACATGCCATTACTACTGCGTAGGATCTTTTACACAAATGCCAACTTTAAGGGTTCAGTTCCCTTGTTCTTTTTTAAGGGAAATTGCGGGTGCAACTAACTTTTTTTAGTTACATATCGGCATGTTACTTTTTAGTGCCTGAATGTATAACTTGTGAAGGGTTGTTAATTTACACTTTTAAAGCGACTTTTTTGTACACTGTTGATACAAGCATTGCATTCCTTTTCAGATACATTCCTCTGCAGACAACGTCGTCTTAATATGATGTTCGCCATTACCTCCATTATGCAGTTTACTTTAGGATGAGGCTTTTTTTTTGGGGGGGGGGGAAGAAAGAAAGAAAGAAAACGAAAAAAAGAGGGGAGTAAAAATAATGTAAATCATTTGACGCAACGATCACAACTCTGAGCTTCCACAGGTCTTGGCAATTTGGCAAGGCTCTTTATCTCTGAGGCTATGGAAGTGCCCTTGGCTACAGTTGGCACAGATAACCCTGACCCCTGACCCCCTAGCATGTATCAGTGCAAGCTGTGATTGATGGTCTTGGGGTGTATGATGTATGGAGTTTTTTTTTTTTTCTTTCTTTCTTAGTTTTTTTGCTTTTATACCAAAATCCATTTTTTTCTACCTAGGGTTTTAGATTGCAAATATATTACATAGAGGTGCAGTACTGTGAGGCCTAGCAACGCGTCCATTTGTCTACATTAAAGCGACGTGGCGAAATGCGCAAGAGACAACTGACGTTTCTTACCAAACCACAGGCTTAGCCAAAGCTCCCAACACACCGGTTAGAAATTTCTGGAACTTTCTGCTGTAGGTTTAAAATGACGTGATTTGTTGAGGTCACTGGTGTCTTTAGTATCTTCTGTGAACTTCGCGTCCACCCCTCTTCCACACTCCCATGATCTGTAGAGCGATGCGGAAATGCCTATTTAAAAAAAAAAAAAAGCCTTGTTAGCATCTGTTGCCATGTCTACAGTGGTGTTGACACGGTACGGAAAATCTGAATGGTTGGAAATGGCCTTCACAGGGTAACGCATTCTTATTTAATATCTCCACCGTCCATGCTTTAATAAACAAAAATCAGTTCTTTTTCACATTTTACATCGCCATACGAGGATTGCCAAGCACAGGTCTGGATGCACAAATGCCCAGGACGCCTAGGAGAGGGAGACATGGTCCATGCGTCCACACTTTTCCCGTCACCATTACACAATCATTAAATGCCAAGGGCAAGTGCAGGGATGCACACAAAGACACACTGTACGAAGCGCAGGCTGCATTTCCCTCGCTCACTTTCCACTTCTTGACCGCTTCAGAACGAGACAAGCACATTTTTCCAGGCACACATTGCTTCATTGCACCAGCGTGTTCGCGCGGCCGTTAAAGCGAGTTCATATTTGCCCCGACGGTGTCTTGTAGTTACTACCACGATGACCCAAATGTTGGCGAGGAGGTCAACGGGACCTTCGGCAGGCGGCGGTTTATTTCCTAACTGATACCAAAATGCGTGGCGAGGGTTCTTTTTTTCGACAATTTAATATGGCTTAATATCTTTTGCTTAACGAAAAAAAAACAAAACCTTTGTGACCTTCCTATAAATGTGTGAAAAACAAAAGGGTCATTGTTGTTTGCCTTGCCTTGGTAACCGGACATAATGACGTGAACATGGGTTCTTGTCCTCGCGGTCTTCGTGTCCACGGTTGCACGTTTTTCCGTAATTTGCTACGGCAAAAAGGAAAATTACACTCCTAAGTGTGTGAGCTAAAGAACTGGACTGCGACCTTTGAACCCTCGTTCACTGTAATTATGCGGCCCAGCGATGTATTCTGTACTCGTAACCATTTTACGATAACCATCTGTGCAGTTGTCCTATCTGTCTCCGGAACGTTGAACCAGGAAGGGCAGAATTGAATAAATTATAGAACTGCAATACTAGAACCACTGCGTAGGTGAACATTCGTCTCACGTCAGATAGGTGTGATCCGTTGTACTGAAACACAGCCATGGTTGGGTCTGAAATATGCCCTCTGTGAGGGCCTGAAGGAGAGCACATGGGATTGACAAGAAAAAAGATCAGACAGCTATGAGTTATAAGCTTTACAATTCCGTCAGTTTTTATTCATTTTGTTTTCCATGTCCAATTGTGGTTAGCAGCGAACCCTCACGACCAACCCAAAAACCCCAGTTTAGGGGTGCTGAGATTCATTTGTGACGACTCAAACAGAAATGTAAAATTTGTTGATTTCTCAGTGCTGGCTTTAGATTGTATTCCAAATGGACATAATTAATACAAATTTTGGGTGACAAAAAAAGAAATTGCATTATCATAGTTTTGTGTACACTACCACATGATGCATATGTATGTAGTTGCACTGGAATAAATGAACTTGAGTAGATGGATTGGTAAAGGCATGAGCTCTGTGTTATGTGTGTGTTCCTCATCACATGCTCACACCATGCATAAAGATTGCTATGCTACTTGGTGATCAGTGCATTATTTCACTGATAAATTGGCTGATTTGTTTGTTTAGTTTGCCCTTGAAAAAGACATTGAAAAATAGCTTTTTGAGACCTCAAGGGGCCAATGTAAGATCAATAGGCATCTATTGCGATTGTGCTTCCCTAAATGATCGATAACACCTCACAAATTACCAATTTTGAAGCTGAAATGTCCTGATATTTAATAATAATCATTGAGAAAATACCTTAACAAATGTAATTATCGATGAAAAAATTCATTGCCAAATAGAAGCACTTCAGAACATTTCTCAATACTTAACCAAAACTACACAAGGCTTCTTTGACTCCTGTACTTATCTTTGAACAGAAGTTTGTGATCAAGCTAATTGGCATAAGGACCCCAACAGGAGCTTCTTAGCATTTAACCAAGGCTAAATTACCCGGAAAGAGGAAGGGCCTTCGGCCATGAGCTCAACATTGCATCGGCCACCATGGCAGACTTGGCCATCTATTTACAGAGGTGGTGAGAAATAGCCACGCACCCATCCCCTCAATGCCTAGAAATTCGCGCTCCCGCATTGCCATGCAGGCAGTCAGCTGCTGTGCACTTATTAAATTGTGTGCTGTTCCATGAATAGAAAGAACCACAAGCAATATCCTAATGGCTCCCCAATCGCTATCTAATTAGATTTTCTCATGCTTGGAGTCTCCGTCAGTGTCCTGGATCCTTTATAAAACGACGCATCTGATTTGCCCAAACTTCCCTGTGTTTTTTTTTTTTTTTTTTTTTTACATCATTAGTGCATAAAGCTCCAAAAATAACAGTCACGACAAAACTTGGCTGCATCAGGGTTCTTCACTATTCACAGCATGACTGGCGGTGAGACCAAGGGGCATTCTTCCAGCTGAATGACATTAAACGCTTATCGACACCAGTCGACAGGGACAAAAGGGACAAAAATATGTTTTAAAAAATGCTAAATGAGTGAATAATGATCAACGTTGAGACACGGAGAGAAGCGGCCATGAGAGGAGGATAGGAGGGCGCCTGCTGCCCCCTAGTGAGGAGAGGAGCAACCAACTCTTGTCCCCAGGCCACGTCCAGCATACTCATTCCTTATTTAACTGCAGAACATAATTAGTCTGATCCACTTATCAAATGCGCTCATCAAAAGGCCTGAGCGCTGCATTTATTATGTTTTTTGAGGTTATGCATAACATGAAGATATTAAATTGCACAATTTATAGTTAGTAAATAAACATATGTACATATATATTTATATATTTATTCTGTGTGTGTATGTATTTAATTATATTACATGAGAGAGTTTTGCATTAAATGTACTGCAGAACAGAAACTGGCATGCATGCCTGTCGAGTTCTGTGTCAATGTGTAAATAGACATGGCAACTCCCCCCATAGATAAGCAATGGTGCACCAGTCCCACACACACACACACACACACTGCAGGTTTAATATATAAGCCCTGTTCCTGTTCCTGCAATAGTGAGTCACCTGGGAGGACTTTGCTGGGCCTGCAGTGGCAGCAGCCATTTTTGTTAAATTGGCTCAGGCACAGAACGCTGCGGTGACGAGGTAAAGACTCTTTGCTCCCTCGCGTTCCTCACTCTAAATCTGACCAAATTCTGGGGAGGAACTGGGTTCACTGAGACTCAGCTCTGGTGTGTAAAGTCCTTCCATTCTGTGCTGTTTTTACAGAAGTAAAAAAAGGAAACTTTTGATGTTTTTATATAAAAAATGAATCAACTTTGATTGAGTCTTTGTTTAGACATTCAACATGGAAGTCAGGAGAGTGAAATTTTACATTATGGTGGCAGTATGATTATATGCGTGTGATCTGTGCTCCTTTCAGCAGCCGGAATTAGAGATGGTCTTATCACTCCACATCTGACATTCCTGCCGAGAAAGGAAAATTAAATGATGAAGGGCTGGAACCGGCAAGGGGTATTCGGCCAGGAGCCGGGAAGTGTGGCCGAAGACTCATCTTCGTCGCAGAGCCGGGATCTCCACAGGCCCGTCGGGGTGAACGATGCTTCAGATGTAAGTGACTCTTCACCCGGCAGTCCGGGGGAGAGCCCGCTCAAGCAGAAGATACGATTTCTCCTCCCCAAGTCGTGGCCCGGCGTCCTTTCCAGATGGAGGAAAGGCGATCATGATGATTACGATGATGGTGATGATGACCAACGCCAGGGGGTGACAATCCTGCCGAACGGAACCAGGGTCAGCCCCCCCGTATCCCCTCTGCTGGAGAGGCGCTGGGACCCTCAAGATTCCCTGCGATCTAGCGAGGGCTCTCGAAAGCCCCTGATGGCAGCCGGTCCTTCAGACAGAGCGCACGACAGAGCGTACGAAGCTCTGGAAGGTTCCGAGCTGACGAGTCTTCATCCGGCCGAGTATTACGCCGAGAAGCTGGAGGTGTACAAGCTGAAATACTCATACCTGAAGTCGTGGCCAGGCCTTCTGAGGCTGCTGGCGGGTCTTCAGCTGCTCTTCGGGGGGATGGTGTTTGCCTGCGTCTGCGCCTACATTCAGAAGGACAGCGAGTGGTCGAACCTCTACACACCTGCTTATCTAACAGGGGGCTACTACTACAAGGGCCCCATGACGCCCTTCGTGTTGGCGGTGATCGCCGTCACGTGGATAGTGACCGTGATCCTGCTTGTCCTGGGTCTGACCATGTACTACAGGACCATTCTTCTGGACTCCTCGTGGTGGCCCCTGACTGAGGCGCTGATCAACGTGACCCTCTTCCTGCTCTACATGTCAGCGGGCATCGTCTACGTCAACGATCTGAACCGGGGCGGCATGTGCTTCATGACCGTCGGTGTCAATCCGATCCTGTCCAGCCTGTGCCGTGTGGACGGAGGCCAGATGGCCGGGACGGCGTTCCTCTTCATAAACATGCTGATGTACCTCCTGAGCTTCCTGGTATGCCTGAAGATGTGGAGGCACGAAGCTCTCCGCAGGGAGATGGAGTCCAGGAGCCTCAACATGGAGACCAGGAACATGGTGGGTAGGAAGTCTACTTTTATTAACTATTTTATTTAAATTGATAAAGCAATGCAAATTAAGCAGAACAATCATGTTATAATTTTATATTGCAATTCCAAAAACATTATATTGCAATTCCAGTTATTCATTGAATTCTGAATAATTCATTAATAATTATGAAATATTAAATTTGAGCAGTTTAGTTTCAATTGGTCATATTTAATTACTATTGTTTGTAATCTCATTTAGAAAATATAAAACCTGAGACATGGTCCTAAACACAAGAACCACAAGAACACAAGAACCACCACAGCAAAGTCCTATATGTAAAATAATATCTGATGGCTTAACGTGTTAATTATTAATATTATTAGTATTATTAATGGTCCCCCAATACTGTATCTGAAGTCTCTTTCCGAAATTCAACTTTGATCCAGTCCCACAATGAGATTTCTCCAAGAGTAGCTTTGAAATGATAACGAGGAGGAAAGAGGAGGCACGAGGAGGAGCGGGCATCCACAGAACACCATCATCCACACCATTCAACTGCAAGGATGCTCCGCACAGACAGCAAGTTTTCTTCTGTTAAAAGAAAAAATTAAACTGGTTCTCACATGACAGAGCTAAAAAAAAAAACACATTCGTGCTCATTTTTACATCCTATCAATGAGCAACTGCAATGTTTCGCTCTCTGAACGGCGAAGCAGAATGACCGAAACACTCTTTACACCTATCGCCGTTTTAGCCACTGCAGGACCATAGACAGGCCAGGGAAACTCATATTAATGTTAAATAATCTCACAAAGGGGACCTGTAATGTCTATGGTTTCAAATTTGGACTCCTATGCTGTGGTGCCGGTAGCATAAATCGACTTGACCTAATCCGAACCCTAAATGGCTGCTATATTGTTCTGAATATGGCAGCTCAGGTCACTATTTCAAGGTTGCCGCTTTGTTCTTGTTTAGAATCTCAGCACCATTGTGCTTTCTGGCGGCCGAACAACAACCCAACAGTCTGGAAAAGCTTATTCTTTGGTAGGGGGTGTGTGGGCCCTTATCAGTCCGCAGAAGAAAAGCACGTCTGGATGCCGAACAGCATAACAGGTCTGATGTCAGATTAAGCAGGAGTGGGACGGCGGGTTCACAAACACGAGCCATTCCATTAGCCGTTCTGATTCAGATTCTGACAAATGGAACGAACGCATTAAGACCTCATTCGCGAACAAAATCTTTAAACGAACATGCTGATGGTGCAGGTTCCTAAGCCCACAAAGGACAATGGGTCGAATCCATGTGCAAGCAGGTCCCCCCTACAGCGGACGCTGCTGCCACGGCCCCTTCCAAACCCAAGAGGATTGCGTTCAAGGATGAAGCGGATCGGCCCGGGAGGAGCCAGAAGCACGTCCACATCGCGGAGAGCAGCATGGAGCCAGAGACACTGAGGGCGGCCATTCCCAAAGGATACGTCCCCAAGCCCCTGTTCGTGGCTGACTACATTATGTGAGTGTTAATTGGGTGCTAATGCAAAATTAAAAAGCCAGATCAAAGGGCTACTAATCTTATGGGCTCAGCAGCTTTGAAAGAAACCTCAGTTTTCCGAGCGGGAAAAGTGCAACGTACACTACAATCGGGCTGAGTAGCCGGGCAGTCCATTTACGATCACGGTGTCCTTATCATTGCAGGAAGTACCCGGAGATCACGTCAATGGAGGACAGGGAGCAGTATAAAGCCGTGTTCAATGACCAGTATCTGGAGTACAAGGAGGTCCACCAGGACGTCAGCGCCACACTGCGAAAGTTCCGGCAGCTGGACGCCGTGGCCGCCAAGCTCCTCGGCGAGGTGACAAGCCCTGCGGTGAGAATAAGAGTTACATGCCTGTTTTCATAAGAGACGTTGATGTTGAAATTAGAACAAAACGCATTTCCTGGTGGAATTCTGTGGCACCTGCCAATCAAACTGACTCTGCAGTGTCACACGACAGGACAGGAAGAGGGTGGATAAAATGCTCAAAACATACAAGCAGAAAAAGAATGTAAGTATACAAGCAATTTGTCTTTATGTGATCATATTTCTGTGAATAATTATGTGTGAATGGTCAGCGTTGTATTGTTTTATTTTATTTGATTATATTCATACTCCCGGATCAACCCCAGGACCCTTCCTTCTTAGAGAAGATGGAACGCTGTGCATATCTAAAAGCCAAACTGAGTCACATCAAGCGCAGGATCAAGGAGTTTGATGAAGAACATCCAGAAAATGACGGGACGTGATGCAGCAGCATGAATTCTCTCTGTGCCTCTTTATTTGTAAAAACTATTTCTAACCATTTATCATTTTTCTAAAAAAAAAAAAAAAACACTCCAGTCTACTGTAAATAAAGTCTAGAAAATAAAGTCAGAAAATGCACATTTTCTAGCTGAGAAGGGATAAGCAAATCATAGAAATAAAATCGATTGCACTGTGTAAATATGTAATAAATATGTAATAAATGTACATGTTGACTACTAAAAACAATGATGGGCATTATTGATGTTTCCTTGAACGTCGTATAATTAAATGTTAAAAGAAACGCATTAGAAAAGTTATTTTTATAAGAAAATTAATATAAGATTATATGGATTATCCCCATTTAATTTAGTAATTGGAAGCATTTAGTAAAGTCGATTGTATTGATGCACCCGTTGTTTTGCACCACGCTACAGCCTGACGTTGTGATAAAAACGGGTCTCCAACTGGCCTCTCCGTGCCATTACGCGCCATGACGCACAGCGCATGTCCCACTGCAACGGTCGCTCTGCAACTGGAAACCGGTGAATTAAAAAAAAAAAAAAGACGGTCTTCCCCGAGACCCTCCCGAAGAAACAACCGCGAGGAAACGCGGCGTGTTCCTGATCCCCCCATGGGAAAGAGTAATGCGCGGGTGAGTAGACTCTTTATTTCCTGTTATTGTTCCCCTGACCCGTCTGTGTTGGGCAAGTAGGTCAAAGACGAGGAAAATATGGCAATAAACCGCATCACCCATGGAACCAGTTATCTTAGAATACAGACAGACGAGAGAAATAACAGACGTCGAGGTGGAGATGAAATGCAGATGGAGTTCCATTCTTGATATTGCAGCATCTCCCAACACCAGACCCTTTGCTTACCTTATTATCACTGCATTATGTATACCATGTATACCATGTAGAATGTATTAAATATGAATAAAGGACTAATTCCAGTTTTCATGCAGTAAACGCGAACATGTCAGTGACCTGTAGGGCATATTGCCGTTGAATCATTTACGCTGCCTCTCAGTAATGGAGGGAGGTGGTAGGAGGGGGTTTCACCGTGCTCGCGGCTGTGCCCGGATACGTGACACCGGGCCTGGTGTTGCACCGACCGGCATCTTGGGTTTCCCTGAATTATTGAGGCTCACCGGTTAGGTTGGGTTGGGTTGCGGTTGGCTGGGCTACGGGATCACACAGTGGGGTTCAAAGGTCTGGAGCCTTTGGATGAAAGTTCGGACGAAAAGTATTTGGTCAGTGACGTGAAAGCAGGGCAGAGTTCAGCCATTAGGTTTGCTGGTAAAAAAGAAGAAAAAAAAGGTCTATGAAGATATTGGATAAGAAATCCAATATCTTCACCGATAGAAAGTTAGATAGTTGCTTTGGACGAGGGTGTCTGCTAAATGCCCTAGATATTAAAGTTGTATTTTGCTGTAGACAACATAAAGCATAAAAACATTTTAAAAAATAAGAAAGGCACAAATAAAAAAATATGATATGTATGATATGAACTTGTAACAAGTGTTTTCTTCCTTTCCCAGGTTCCCATTTACGTGAATCATGTATGAACCGCGGCAGTACGACAGCCCTCCCATGTACAGCCCCCACTACAGCGCCCCTTCCGACGGGTTTTACTCCCCCCGGGGTGTGCACCCACCCAGAGTCCTTTACGGCCATTACCTGGCGCCCGAGCCGTGCTACGAGGAGGGAAGACCCCAGCATTTTTACCGATGGTTCTCCCCGCCAGGGATAGTGAAGACCATGGAGGGACTCTGTGTGTTGCTTTGCTTTGTGACCTTCGCCTGCGTGGCCTCCACGTTAGTCTGGGACATGCATGGCTACGACGCCGGCTTCGGGGCCTATGTTCCAGGCTCTGCTGGCTTCGGGTACAATGGGGGTACTGGGGTGGGCACAGGCACAGGGTATTATGGAGGAACCTACGGGTACCACAGTTCTTACATGACCCCGCATGCCGCTAAGGGCGCAATGATTGCTATGGCGGCGATCAACTTCATCATTGCCCTGGCCTTCCTGGTGGCCACCTTCTCCAAAGCCTATAACATGCGGGGCTGCAGGTTCTACCTGGTGCTTCTGGTGGTGGACATGGTCCTGGCCATCATGCAGGGCATCATCAATATCATATTTGTAATTGGCGTCAATCCCATGGCGCAGAGTTCTCAGAGTATGCTCTACAACCCCATACTCATGATGTGCCAGACTCAACAAGCAACGAGCAGCTCCTATCCGGGTGGATACCCGATGTTCAACCAGTACATTTACCATTACTGCTACATGGACCCTGAGGAGGTCAGCAGCTCTTACATTCCCACCTGAGTCATTCAGCCACACCCGTCAGCCGTGAAATCGGCTCTGAATATGTCTCAACCTTGTTTCCAGGCAGTGGCACTGGTGTGCGGACTGATGGTGATGGTGGCTTTGTTGGTGGCTGCCTACTTTGCGTACAAAACTCGCAGCAAGATCTGGCGTCATGGCAAGGCGAACATCTACTGGGAGGAGCCACTGCTCCACACAGGGAGGGGCCAGCGCTCGTCTGATTGGGTAAGTGAGATCAAGGGCGGAGTCTTAACTAGGACCTGACAGAGCCGACGCTGGTGCCACACCGGGCTTATCTGCCTGATGAATGATTAACCACAGGGTCAATATTCTCTATTATTTATTCTCTGCAAGTGTACGACAAAGTGGGAGTCTTTCGTCACATGACCGTTTGAAACCAGCAACACGGGGCAGTGGTGGCTTAGCGGGGCGGTGGTGGCCTAGCGGTTAAGGAAGCGGCCCCATAATCAGAAAGTTGCCGGTTCGAATCCCGATCAGCCAAGTTGCCACTGAGGTGCCACTGAGCAAAGCACAGGCACCTGTCATGGCTGCCCACTGCTCACCAAGAGTGATGGTTAAAAGCAGAGGACACATTTCGTTGTGTGCACCGTGTGTTGTGCTGTGTATGACTTCACTTTACAAGTGAGTATTTTATTTTGAAAGAACCTTTCATGCACACATGCCATCCAGAATGCTTTCACGTCATCCCTAATTGCATCACTTATCTGCTCATAAAATATTCAAAATTTCCCATTGAGCCCATGAGTTATGCACAATTAAACTTGAACTTTTTATGATGTACATTAGTGTTTACCTTATTTGCGTGTCCTCAACACAAAAGTAAAAAGATGAAAAATGCCATCTAAGATAAATTTTATATATATACATACACACACACACACACACATATATAAAATATAGGATATATAATATATATAAGGATATATAATATAATATAAAATAATATAAATGCTGTAAATGTAATGCATTTCCAGTAAACAGTTGACATTGTCCCGCATCGGGAAATTACAGCAGCCTCTTCCCAGAAGCCACCAAGGTTTGATTAATGATCGCTATTGTTATGACAACACCTACACAGAAAGAACAGCGGGATTCCGCAGACACGGGCGGCCCTTCGGCAGTAAAACATGAAGACGTGCTAACAATCGGAGCCGTGGGTCCCTGTTCCGTCTCTGCACAAACAAGGGATGTTTCCCGGCCAGACACTGACCTTCTGACGTTCGGAGGAAGGACCGGTAGCTGTTGCTACGGAGACTCAAGAGGCTGCTTCTTCCACACTCACAATCAGGCATTGACACCTTCAGGATGTCCCATGAAGGTGTGGGTTTACAAAACTTTAAAACTACATTTCACAGTGGCAATTCAGAGCTCTGGACAAAGAAAACGTAGAATTGACATGAAAAATCAAGAATAAATCTATTTTATTTTAATGACCTCTCATGGTGGAAAATTCATGATTTGAGAAGATTACGGGGCTAAAAACATGGGAAGTCAGTGGAAGTGCATGGGAGTCAGTGGAAGGATGGTGGGATGAAAAAAAAGAGTTGTGGAGGAGGGATGGAGGTGTTTGCGGTGGTCATTTTAAAACTTGATGGCCTATCACTGCGTAATAGTGACACGTTACAAGGCTGATTGTACACATGAGTCTGAATTGGGACACATGACATCAGACAAAAAGTTGCCTCACCTTGTCCATTAGGTCAGAAATCTGGTAAGTAAAAAAAAATGGCATCTTTTCAAGATTTATTACATCACTATCTAAGAATTTTCATTTCTCGGAATGTGTCTTGAATCGGAGAAGGACACCTTCAGGGAGTCCCGCTCCGATTTTCACTCTTCACTGCTCACGTGTCCCCGACTCTCTCGGATGGCCGGCAGTGACGTGGCTGGTCCCCGTTGCAGGTGACCAGCGTCGGAAGCACGCAGATGTCCCCCACCGTGGTGATATCGGAGAAGGCCGTCCCCGAGCTGAGGACGGAGAACAGTGTCGTGTCCTACCCGGTGGGAACCCTGAGCGTCCACAGCCAGAACACCTACAACACGGCGTGAGTGCGCACGTCCTGTCGCTCGGCTTTGTGTGACCCCCGCTGCTCTTTCCTTCCGCTTTCATGCCCCCCCATGTTTGACTAATCGTGCACTTTTGATGTTACGACTGACCAGCTGCAGAGGGCTGGGATTAATTTAAGCTCTTAAGCGGCTCGGCTAACTGCTGGATGTTGCGCCTAAAGTTACTCGGAGAACTTCAATGGCGACCCCCCTGAGCCATCGAACCAGGACGGTGGGACGAAGGCCACAAAAGAACCCGGAGACGCTGAACCTGCGACGGCTCAGGGCCTAGGCTTGGCCCAGGATGACCGACAGTACGAGACGGGCTACACCACCGGGGAGACCACGTCCAAACTGAACTCGGACCACTGGGAGAGGTTGGCGTCCTGCGCCCATGCATCAGACGTGATGTTCTTCTACCAATCTAGGTCCTCACCGAGCCGATCTCGTTTGGCAGAATCTATCCGGAAATCACCTCGGACAGCCAGCGGCAGGAGTACAAGGGGGACTTCAGCTCCAGCCTGGCGGAGTACAAGCGCCTCTGCGTGGAAATGGACGACATCAGTGACCAAATGAACACGTTGAGAAGGGAACTGGACGCGCTTGAGGAAGGATCTGCAAAGTTCCAGGTCAGGGAAATGATTCTGCAGCTAAAATCCTACATTTCTTTCTGGACCAGGTCTAACGCTTTGCTCTTGCAGGCAGTCGCAGATGAGTACAATCATCTAAAAGATCTCAAACGGGTGCGTGAACCTTCATAGACCCGTAGATGGTAAGAAATGGGGCTCCGAGTGACACCATCGCTGCTCTTTTCAAATTCCAGACCCCAGAGTACCAGACCAAAAAGCTCCAGTGCAAGAACCTGCGAGAGAAACTATTTCACATCAAGCGCCTGGTGAAGAAATACGACAAGGCAAAGTCCTAGGTGGAGATACGCCGCGGTCGCGAACTTCAGGTTGCTTTTACTCCTGTGCTGCTGGACGCCTTCAACCAATACTTCTGTTCATCTCCAAGTACCACGGATGTATAATGAATTAGCAAGACGAGACATTGCTCTTTTTGTGAATAGTTAATTAGTCTTTTATTAAACGTGAGTATACTGTATCTATCAATTACAACTGCATTGCCATCTCCCTTGTTGAAACGAAGATTTGCAAAAGCGAATCGAATGAATCCGAATTAACCGAGAATTGCGAAATTTGACCTCCAGCCGAGCGCACGCTGCAACCTGGAGCGTTAAAATGACGTGACACACGCGAAGTATTAAAAAGAAGAGAGTACTTTATTGTTTTAACTGCAGTAATGTTAACACGATTTGGCTGTCAGTGGCTGAGATGGTGCATTGGCGTCTCGTTGGAGACAGAGGTATTCACTGGTTAATATACATATAGTTAAGAATCAGCTGTTCACCATTAGAAAAAAAAAAAAAAAAAAAGTAGAAACAAAAACAATATAGTTAAACACACAGAGCACAGAGAGAAAGAAAGAAAGAAAAAAACTCTTCCACCATTTAACATGCTGTTCTGACGTACACAAGACATTTTGGTTTTCGTACAAAGCTTTAAATAGGATATCAACTTATTTTTCTGTGTCATTCAAACTCATTTTTAAAAGCATTTCAGCAAATCAATCAATTTTTTTTTTTTTTTTAAAGAGATCCTGAGGCAGACACACAAATACTTCTTAAAAGTATTCCACATACTCAAGATGCCCAGTGCTTTTCACAATAGGATTGAAGCATTTTGACGTTTAAAAGGTTTTTATGAGTATGTACAGACATATCATCAATTATCGAAAATGTTGGCCTTGGGGGTCACTTTACATCTTTGTGTAAGCAAAAAAAAAAAAAAAAAAAAAACACACACACAAAACATTTTTAAAAAATGTTTAAAAACAGGTAAAAATATTAAATTCAGGGCAGTCACTGATGAGATGGGCTCATGGTAGGCAACTTAGCGGTTAATGAGGCTTGTTCGTAGAAAAATGACTGCCGCGTCACTGGCGTCGCTCCTCAATAACATACAACTGAAAGTTTAATAATGAATTCTAACTGCATTAGTATTTTAAAAGAAAGAATTTAAAAATGCATTTCCCACATTCTTCGCCATTGGCTTTTCAAGAGATTCCAGTGAAAATTGCATTTAAAAAAAAAAAAAAACACTTTTCCAATCAACTTTGGCAAGCTAGGCTGACACAGAACCCACCAGATTCACCATCTTCTCTTTTCTTTACGTACCCAGAGCTTTAGTGTAGTAATAATAGGAATCCCAGTCACGTGGCCTCTCAGTCTTGGTGCATCATGGGTAAAAACGTACGAAACGTGGCCATGGTCGGCCCATGCTGAATGCACGGACTGAGCGCAATGAATGAATTAGTGACAGCACACTGCAGAAGCACCACCCCCGGCGCGGGCGGAGGTCTCCCCGTTACTGGCCCGGAGCGTAGGGCCAGCTGATGGAGCTGCCGGACAGCTGCATGTCCCGGATCAGGGTCTCGATCGGCGTCTTGCCCACCAGCCTCATGAAGAAGAGCTGCGAGATGAGGGAGGCGGGCACCGCCCGGAGCGCCGGCAGCCGCAGCAGCAGCCGGCCGAAGCGCTGGGGCTGGCTGGGGTGCTGCATGCGCTCGTACTCCGTCAGCGCCACCTGCGCCTTCTCCTGCAGGCTCTCCACGTGGGCGGAGTCTGTCAGTCCACATGCATCTGAAAAAGACGGGAGTTACACAAGCGGTCGCTCCTCGTCAGGCACAGATCTGACTTGATTTAAAACGACAGGTTTTCTCTTTACTTGCTACAGCAAATGAGAATTAACAGTAAAATAAGACCATCTGTGAACAAATATCAAATCTTGTAACATGAAAATTGGTAATAAAGTATTATATATAGTTGGTTATGAAAATCCCACAAATACAGATGTATTTTCACTTCCTGCATGGTTTCTGCTTGATTCATTTATTAAAATACTAACAGACCGCTAGAAGCTTAACTGCATCTCATGCAAGGCAACCAAGTCACAGGCGCCAAACCCGGTGTCTGCGGGCCACACCCCACCCCATCGGTTTATACAGATCAACCGTCATGGCCCGGCAATATGAAGAGCAGATCCCATAATGCAGTGTGACTTCGAAGAGCGGAAAAAACATTTCGAGCTGCTTGACATCCCATTGTCCGTCGACGTGGAGCTGCAGCGTAAAGACCGCGTTCGGCGAGGCAACTGAAGCGCTGCATTATGGGACCTGTAGTTTGTCTTATCAGTGGGCCGTGATAAAAGATCTATATTAACTGATCTCACGGGACACGGCCCACTAAGAGATCCTGAGCAAGACACTTAAACCCGTCCCCGGAAATACAGATTGCAAATCGCTCTAAAGATGGGCGTAAAATGCGGTAAGAGTCACGCAAGTGATGCCTGTAGAGCGTTTACCCGGCGAGAAGAGCGCGATGGCCTTCAGGCAGCTGTACTCGGCCGAGTCCACCTGCAGCCTGGTCAGCTTGTCCACCTGGTCCTGGAAGACGCGCACCTGGTCCATGAACGAGACGACGCGCTCGGCGGACATGGGGGAGGAGTGGAAGCCGGCGGCGGCCAGCAGCGGCGCCATGTGCAGGGGCAGTGCCGACTGGGCGGCGTTCAGGATGAAGAGTTCGCTCCAGCTCAGCCGAAGGAGGGCCACCTGCTCGGACACGGGCAGCTCGGGGAAGTAGGGGATGTTGCGGGCCCACTCGATGGTGCTGAAGAGGAGGCGGGCGGCCAGCTCGCAGATGCTGTCGATGCCCATGGCCGAGCCGCCGCCGCCCCCCTGCAGCTGCTGGTTGTACTGGTGGGTGTAGCGGCTGCTGGGGTAAGGCTCCGCCCGCAGGAGCTGGGAGATCAGCTCGGACACCGGCTGGCCGTTGTAGTAGCTCCCGACCCCGCCTCCTCCGCCACCAGCTCCGACCCCGGCGCCCCCGACTGGCGTGGACGTGGGGCTCAGGCTGGCGTGCGAAGGCGGGATGCGACCACGCTGAACTGCTGCAGTTGGGATGGATGGGCAGGGCAGGGGAGACAGAGGCTGAAAATTAATGAGCGAGGCCAGACGGAACAGGCCACCGACTGGATTTACCGGATTAGCACCTCTTAATCCAGATCCAGAGCAATTCTTTACTTTACTTGGCAAGACGCGTTTATCCAAAGCGACTTACAAGAGGAAGACACCAGCAATTCCCCCTCGGTTTCCATAGAGGCCAACCTTGTCAGGAATAGAACAGGCTAAGGAATTAAGTGCTAGACGTGCATGTCATTGTTGAAGTGATATATATGGTGGTAGTAGCTTAGCGGGTAACACACTCGCCTATGAACCAGAAGACCCGGGTTCAAATCCCACTTACTGCCATCGTGTCCCTGAGCAAGACACTTAACCCTAAATTGCTCCAGGGGGGGACTGTCCCTGTAACTACTGACTGTAAATCGCTCTGGATAAGGGCGTCTGGTAAATGCTGTAAATGTACATATATATATAAAAAGACACTATTATTGTCAGAGCCTTCTGTAGGGATGAAACCAAGGTCGTGAAACATCAAGCAGATATTCATAATAATCCTGTTCAAAGCTCGTGACGTAACCGAACCGCACCAGACGGAAAGTGGCGGCTACCGCGTCCTCGTTCGTCACACAGTAGAGGACCAGCGATGACTATTTCTGAAACTCCAGATATTTGGTTACGCTCCTGTCATTTCGTATACATATGACGCAGTAAAACTGCACGTTTACTCCGGGCAACGGAGTGTGTGTGTGTGTGTGTGTGTGTGTGTGTGTGTATATATATATAAAACGGAGAATATTTTTGGTCTGGTGGTAGTGGCCTAGTGGGTAACACACTCGCCTATGAACCAGAAGACCCAGGTTCAAATCCCACTTACTACCATCGTGTCCCTGAACAAGACACCTAACCCCGAGTTGCTCCAGGAGGGGGACTGTCCCTGTAAATACTGATTGTAAGTCGCTCTGGATAAGGGCGTCTGATAAATGCTGTAAATGTAAATGGCCTTGGTGGCTTCCGACCTATGATTTCGTAGACTTTTTACGCTCCGCACTTAGTCAGGCGTGTCTGTTGCGTGACACTCGCGAGGTTCAGGTGTTGGGGACAGTGACCAGGAGGGAGTCGTACCTTCTTTGCGCATCCCCACTCGAAAGCACTTCTTCAGGCGGCAGTACTGGCACTGATTGCGGTGGTGCTGGTCGATCTGGCAGTCCTGATTGGACCTGCGACCAAGACAAATCGCGCAAATTTAAATTCCGACGCCGAGCGACGCGACCCGACGGGAAAAAGGTGGTCGCCGACCGCGCCCGGGCCTCCGACCTGCACGTGTAGCTCAGGTTGCGCCTGATGCTCCTCTTGAAGAAGCTCTTGCAGCCCTCGCAGGTGAACACCCCGTAGTGCTTGCCGCTGGACTTGTCGCCGCACACCACGCAGTCCACCACGCAGGCCTTGTCGTCGTCCACGCCGTCCAGGTCGCTGCCGCCGGCCTGGGGCGAGCCGTCCTCCTCCTCCACCCGCAGGTAGCCCTTGTCACCCAGGCCGTTGGTGTCGCCGTTGGGGTCGCCCCACCCCCCCCTCACCATGGCCATCGCTCAGCCGCGGGTCCGGGAGAGTAGCTCGATGCCACAACCTCGTTGTGGGGTGGCTTTTTATTATTAGTTTTTTTTTAA
Organism: Denticeps clupeoides; assembly: GCF_900700375.1. Taxonomy (NCBI): domain Eukaryota; kingdom Metazoa; phylum Chordata; class Actinopteri; order Clupeiformes; family Denticipitidae; genus Denticeps; species Denticeps clupeoides. The sequence goes on from NC_041710.1 coordinate 4,040,495, forward strand.
GACCAAGGGCAGGCCGACTAGCAGAGTAACTTCAAACCCAGGGCGAGTGAGCTGAAACTTTCCCCCTTGGACGCGTTTCTTGCTCCCGTGACCTCGCACTTCTCAGGACCTTTCAGAGGAAAAACACACAAACAGGACGACCGGGTTTATATCCGAATTCATACCCTATATAACGGTAATCCCGAGTAAAAACACGGTCCTACCTGGAAAGTGCGCGCAGCCGAGCAGACAAAACCGATGTCCGACCCTCCAGGAATGTCGAGAACCGGCGGTGGAGGGACGTAAAAAGCTAAAAAATGAAGAAAAATAAAAAGCGCAGTTCTCCCCGCGTCTCCGCCACACTCGTACCCAGGCGGCGTGTCCCGTCACATCGTGGGCCCGTCCGCTCGGAACCGCACGGCGGCCGCGAGTTGGCGGAAGTGTCCGTCGTCGTTAGATTCGGCCTCGTCGCGTCCTCGCTGCTCGGCCGCCCTCGGACATGGGAGCCGCGCTCAGGCGGAGGCGGGCGTGGGCCCGGGCGGCTTCCCGCACTCCGCCATTCCGGATCCGCTCCGATTTCGGACTCGGTTCTCGTCGTCCTCCGCCGTCGCCGCTGTTGTTGTTGTTGTCGTCGTCGTCGTCTTGTCGGCGCAGGACCCGCGGCCTAACGCTGGGCTGCTCCGGCGCTCCGCCCGACCGACCGACAGCCGCGCAGGGGGAGGGGTGGCGCCTCTCCGCCCTGCCGCCACAGCGCGCAAATTCAATTAGCCGACGAGGGGCGGAGGAGGAGCCCGAGCCGAGCCGAGAGCCGCGCACCCGTCCCGGCCACGCGAACCGAGCCGTGTCCGCGCGTCTCCGGCCCCGGTTTCACCTCAGAAAAAAAAAACAAAAACGTGACGGAATAAAGGAAGGAGCGGAAAAAGAGAGAAGCGGGGCGGAAGTCGCTGCGCATGCGCGGAAAAGAGGCCGGCCGGGGAGGGAGGCGGGGTCAGGCTGCAGCTCAAGCCCCGCGGTTGCCATGGCAGCGCTGGCCTTATAAGGACACCGGAGTCAAAGGGCCCGCCGGGCTGGGCGCACGAGGAATGTGTCGCTTCTGCCCCTCCCCTCGTCTCCGGTGACCCCGGGACGCGCTTCCAGGGCGCCGGTGACCTTTAGCTTTGCTGCCGCTGGCCGACGAAATGGCAGACGTTCCGAAACCACGTGGTCAAGAGCCAGCTTTTACACAGCGTCACCTAACTTCTTGATTTACAAATCGATCCGTTTATCTTGTTGTGGTTGCTGATGTGGGTCCTGCTCCCTTTATTTTAAACGGGGTCACTCGGGGTCAGCGGAAAACAGGTTTCGCTTTGTACGCCTGCGAATGGATTTATTAGAGTTATGTGCTTAATCCCTTTAATTAAGCCGCCATGTCTGGTGAGCTTCAGCTCCATTGTAGATCAAGATAAGGCCTTTCAAACAAGGGCTCGGCCCAGAATGTTTTCAGAGGGGGGATGGGGGGGAAAGGCGGATGTCAAAGGTTGCGATCTGCCTTTTGTGCCGGTGAGTTCTGGTTATCTGAGTCCGAGGGGGGGGGGGGGGGGGTAATATGTGCATCTTAATATGTGCATGTTAATATGTGCGTAAAAAATATCAATGCTGAGCATATGTTTTAGATGCTTTACCCTTCTTGCGGCTCAAAGGTGGTGTTTACCACAGTAGGATCAGATTCTCAAGGATTTGCAGAGCTCTGCAGTGCCAGTTTGAAGTTGTAATTACAGTTCAATCATAATGCATTGGTATTTTTCACCATCGACATTGTGAGATTGCGAGTTTTACTGATATTTGCTGTTAAGAGAGTAGACACGCATGGCAACTTTTTGTCTTTTTCTAATGAACCACTCGTGAGCATTAAACAGAGTATACAGGCGCCGAAGTGTGTGTGGGTGTGTGTTTGAAAGGGTGTGAACACATGTGTCTGCTGTTGTGGGGGAGGAACAGCTCGGCCTTTGAACTGATGGTCCGGAATGTGACTATTTTGCCCAGGGGATTTTTTTTTTGGGGGGGGGGTCAGAGTTAGGGTGGCGAGCCGCTGCCACAGATGTCCACGGTTAAATCAGCAAGATAAACCCGGAGAAAGCACAGAACTAACACTAACACACTAACACATGCACACACACTGCACAAAATTAAAAAAAAAAAAAAAAAAACATTTAGTCTAGCACTTAACAATTCCCGAGCATGTTCTATTCCGGACATGTTAGGCCTTATCAGGGCTCTTAGTTTTGTAACTCAAAATCTCTAGAAACCGAACGAGAATTGCTGGTAAAAGTAAAGTAACCTTCTGTGGCGCCGATCACTAAAACTATGACCGAAAGCTGTTGCGTTTCCAGGACCACGCAGGAAGTAGACTGCTCTGTTGTTGATTATGAATAAACATTTCATAACAAATGCACGGCTTTATGACACTTCCACAGTGCAGCCTGACATGTTGATGCTACTGCATATACAGGATGAGGAGTGGTTCTCCTCCTGGAACTGCTGCTTCTCTTTAGAAATAACAGGCTGTGGTCATTTGTGGGAATCCCGGTTCGACCATCTGAGCACAGACCCTCAAGTTGGGCACATTTCAAGTGTGCCAGTTTGTGGGAAATTATTTGTAAATGCAGCCCAGCTTTCAAAGACAAATTCCACGCTTTCAAATGTAGTTGTTTAGAGTTTCAAACCCATTATATTGAGAAATAAACAACAACACTTTCCTAACTGATATATATGACCAAGCATGGCATTTTGATTTAGGTAATCATAGCTAACCATTGTTTTCAATAATTATGATGTTCATTACATAATATACGAATACTATTACTATTAATAGAAGGTATTCTTTTAAGATGACTGATCACCCTGATCATGTTGGGAGGTAGGAGCACTTTAGAAAGCATGCAGGACCTCGGGATAGAGGCTTTCTTCCTCCACATTCGGAGGAGACAGGTTAAGTGGCTTGGGTTCCTTCTCTTGAAGGTGCCACATCCGAATGAATGGTCAGAGTGACCTGGAGCAGTTTCATCCAGTTGGCCTGGGATTACCTGGAGGAGCTGGGGGACACTGATGGAGAGATACTGATGTACATGTCATGGCACGCTAATAAGCTAATGAAGTAGTACTGCTCAGAAAAATGCCCTGAAGTCTCACTTGAAACCACACTGTCATGTGATCCCCAGAAACAAAGCTTCATTTTTCTCACCAACACGTCATGTGTCCCATGTGCATTGACCTTACACTGTGTTAACTACAAGGTAGTACAGACTGTGGGCACATAAACTCTGAAAAGCAGTACTGTACTACTGTACATGTTTAAAAATACACATTTTATTTGCTGTTATGCCAAAAATATATTTTATACACTCCTGCCTTTACACCCACACGAAATTGAATAACATTCCATTCTTAATCCGTAGACTTTAATATGGAGTTTGTCGATGGTTTGCCTTTGCAGCTGTTATAGCTTCAGCTCTTCTGGGAAGGCTTTAGGAGTGTGCTTGTGGGAGGGAAGGTTGGACCATTCTTCCGGAAGAGCATTTGGGATGTCAGGCACTAATTTTGGACGAGAAGGCCTGGAAGCCCAGGTTCTCAGTCTCCGCTTTAATTAATCCCAAGTGATGGCCTGACCTCAAACCCCCTCATTCACGTCTTTATGAACCGTGCAATGAAGTCAGGCAATAAAATTATTCTCGAGCTCTTCACACTGACCCAGCAGCATTGCTGTCTTGTGTTTGACAGATGGATCAGATCGGACAGATCAAGGAAGGGGGGTGAGAGGTAATAATTCCGGGGCCTCAGTCTAGTCATACCCTGACAATAAGGAGTCATTTGTTATCCTTCATAGGTTTATATGAGGCCAAAAACTCTATTTTGCTCCCCTGCTGGTTGCCATGGACTGACGCGAACTTTTGACCTTGGCCACTGCTGGCGTGTTTGAGGAAACCTGTTTGAGGGAAAAGCTGCGTCACACCCGTGGTTGGACACGTTGCCAGAACATTGGTGTCTGGGGACTCCGGTGATGAATTCGACTTTAAGCCGCGGGCACGGTTTAATTATGGGAAAGCCTCCCCGCGGCTACAGGTTTTGCAGTCATCTCGACAATGATCTAACAGCAAAAAAAAAAATGTTTTATGTTCACCACAGGCAATCCACAGATAAAACCCACCGAAGCAGAGAACAATGCCATGACCTTCATAAAAATGATTGTACAGGCATGTATAGAAATCATCTTGCACAGGAGGCATTACTGAGGGCCGGGAATCATAGTTGTAAAGAATATCTGTATATTGACCCTTAAAATCATCACGACAAATTCAAAACGTGATAGAATTTTGCACCGTGCAGAGTGGAAATTAATTTTCTGATGGTTTAGATTGTAGTTTTCTCTAAGAACTAGTATTCTGGGTGTCGGAAATAATTACACACCAACATAGAAGGGCATGGAATGGGTAGCAAGTAGACCTTTCTTCTTAATACCTATTATCTGTGTTATGAACAGCGCCTGGAAAACGTGGCCCATGAGGTGAATTCACATCTTGATTTTGATTATATATTGTAATGATTTTCATTATATGTACAATATGTACAAAGCCCCACCCTCAATTGGGACATCCCACACCTCAGGTTTACATGGGGGAGCTTTTTTACATGAACACAAACAAATCAACCAATATGAACCAATATGCAAAATCCACTTTGATGTCTTTAGCATAAAACATAAAATATGTGTCACCGTGCGTCTCGCAGTGACAATCACTTCACTTCACGACGTCCCGTGGTTTCCCTGTGTCTGTTGAACACCTCCATCTAGTGGAGTGGCAGAGCAAATGGATTAGAAAAACACGGGGAAGGGTGACGCTTGTGTAAAGTGGGCAAAGTGGCCGGTTTTGATCAATTACAGGACCACGATTCGGTACCATTTTATTTTGTAAACTGGAAAGAATAAAAGTCGGGCGACTTGGCACTGGCGCGCGTGTTTTGCGCACGCACCAACAGGGCCATTTGTCCCCGATAAAAATCAACAAGCCCGTGTTTGCGAGAGATTTCCTACATTTGTTCAGAGGTTTATTTAAATCTGTCCTGACCATATCTCGGAGTCTGTCACCCCGCAGCACCGAAGTGAGTTACCGCTTCCTCTGAAGACGGCTCGGCGCATCAACAATGGCTGGCAGGAAAACACTTGGCTCTCATTATGTTTGACTTCCCTGCTCCTTCTACGAAAGAGCGACGGCTTCCAGCGTCACTGGACAGTGGACGGTGCCGGCCTTAGGAACAGGGATGTCCAGATGCCCGTTATTCACCGTGACCTTGTTAGTGTTGCTCTGCTATATTAGGGATATTCTAGAACAGTGCAAGCAAACGGCGTGGAATGGTCTGCGCCAGGGTTCTAGTTCTAGTAGGTTACTACCACTACTACGGGTAGTTTGCTTGCGCCTATGAACCAGAAGACCCGGGTTCGAATCCCACTTACTACCATTGTGTCCCTGAGCAAGACACTTAACCCTAAGTTGCTCCAGGGGGGGGGACTGTCCCTGTAACTACTGATTGTAAGTCGCTCTGGATAAGGGCGTCTGATAAATGCTGTAAATGTAAATGTAGTTCTGGTCTCCAATTAACCCCGTCACTTGACCCGAGAGGAGCTCGTGTGCGGGAAACGTGGAGGGAGGTCTTAGCTGATGGCCCAGTCCTCCTGGCCGGGGGCGAGATGTTATTTTCACCTCTGGAAACATGTCAAAACCAGGGCTGGACCGGGGAAGAGGGAGGTCCTGACATGTCGCTCCTTACATAATCTCAGAATCTCGAGCTCCCAGATCGTATATCTGCATCAGTGCGCCGGGCTGTTCTGGTCTGAAAGGGTTTTCGCTGAGGTCCCCGGGACCCCCTGCAGAGATAAGCGGAGATGTATAACAGCAGCTACTCCCAGGCCAGGTATGGCATGGACGTCAAGAAGATCCACAAGGCCAAGGGCAAGAGCTGTGGCTACTACATGAAAATCATTTTCCTCTTCTCTTCGCTGATCCAGTCACTGATCATTGTCAGTCTGGTCCTCTTCCTGGTCTACGGAGAGCCGGAGACGTCCGCTGCTGAGAAAAGGCTGCAGGAGTTGGACGACAGCTTCAACACCGTTTCAGCCGAGCGCGCAAAATTGCAGAAGGACAAGGCGAGCCTCACAAAGGAGCTCAACCTCACAAACACCAAGCTGCTGCAGGTGTCCAAAAATCTGACCGAGCTGGTGAAGATAACCAACGAATCGTACTGGGTCATCATGGGGATCCAACAGAAGCCAGTGAGTCTTACAGTCAACATGATTACACATGATGTTTTTTTTATTACAGTGTAAAATAGGAATAAACAACACAATACACACACACACACACACACACACACAAACACGCCGCCGCGGTGTGGGACTATTCTGAACTAAATTATACGCATGATTACACAATATTTAACTGTTACAAAGCGTAGATGATGTATATAGATATACATAGCACATTAAATGATTATAAAGTAATGAATGTGTTCTATTTTGTAATAAATAATATTGTGTTGTCCTCAACTGCCTGTGAAGTAAGTTGCATTGACTTTTTGCCTTTTGAACAACCCTTTTCAAAATGTTGAGTTTTAACCATCCTATTTCCCATGAAAACACGTTTCTCTGTTTCATCACACTACCAAACGATCTGGAAGTTTGTCTCTTTTAATAGAGGAAATAGTTCAGATAGTCGGCCGGGAAAACCAAAGATAACACACTTAATAGACAAATCATTTGTTTTATTGAAGGAGAGGGCTGGAACAACTCAAGAATATTCTTTAGCTTTCTACAGTATATGTGCCATTTTGTGCACATGACATAATGCTTTCATTTATTAAAACCTGACCGCCCTGAAAGGCAATTCAATTTAGAATTAACATATCATGCACATATTGTTGTTGAAATTGTTCAGTCACATAAAATGTTACCTGTTTTTTTCCTCTTTACTCAGGTTACACCATGTCTTCCGGCGGTGACACGCTGTGCTCCTTGCAACACCCAGTGCGGGTTTTCAAATCAGAACGGTAAGGCTCGTTATTCTGCGACTGTGACTGACGTGACTGTGTGGAAGCATCTCATTCCAGCAGTGCACTTCCGTCAGAAGTCACACCGGTTCATACAGCGCCTTTATTAGACTCCTGTCACGTCATTAAATCAACACGCAGCATTACGCATAGTAAATACTATATATAATGCATGTATAGTACATATATAATACAAAGGACTGTAGAGGCAAAATATTTAAACCAATAGACAGAATATATATAAAAACCCCACATAATTCAGAATGATAAATAGATTGATTATCTTGCACAAATAACTTCTTTATTATTTAATATTTTCTTTATTCATTTCATTTGCCAGCAAAATAATAACATGTGTAATCATCTGGTAATGTTACCCAACCCCTCTGTTTTTGAAGGGCGAGTTGTTTGGTCATTTTGGTGTACTGGCATTTTATGACGGATTTATTGTAAAAAATTACATATTTTATGCCACTGTTTATGCCCCCCAATGTTAGACCCAAGCGCTATTCCCTTGAACAAGGGAACATTGACACATGAGGTCAACCATTGACTTTATGACCTTTTTTCATGACCTTTTCACCTCACAGGTCAACTGCAATTCCAAAACCAGCAGCTCCAAACGATGCTCAGTATAATCAACAAAAACTTCACCGATACGGTCGACTTCATGAAAGCCGAGCTGGCCAACTCAAACAGGGAGCGGGACACACTGACCTTGGAGACCATTTCTTTGCGGCAAAGCAAGAATACCCTCGAGGAGCACCTGAGAAGATACGAACAGACGTGCCAAGATGATTTTGTCAGGTCCCTTGCGGGAATACCAACAGTGACCCAGGAGTTTCAAAGAAAGATCGACAGTCTGGTCCCCCAGCTCATCCCTTTACACATTTCCTGTGACAAGCAGCGCGAGCAGCTGGAGCAGATCCAGAACAACTGCAGCATTCTGTCCCGGCAGGTGGAGAGCAAGTTTCAGCCCTATCTGGACAACGTAGCGGCCAAGGTCTCCACCCTCACGGGCCAGGCAAGCAGCCTCCAGGCCAAGAAGAACGCCCTGGATGCAGAACTCCGGTGGTGTAAGCACAACCGGAGCGCCCTGATGGAAAACGGCGCCAGGAGTCTGAAGGCGGCCCAGGACCGGCACGATGGCGACATGCAGCGGGTTCTGCTGGAGCAGCGGAAGCTGCGAGGGGAATGTGATTTGAAGGATTCCACCCTGAAGCTGAAGGAATCCAACATCAACATGCTGAGTGAAAAGATCAAAGATTTAAACGCATCCCTGGCTCACTGCGTTCCCAGAGTAAGGGGGATTTCCGTGAGCTGAAACTACATAGCATTAACCTTGTCTGTATAACCTCTATAATTTGGATGAATGTTCATTTGCCTTTCCAGCCCTCTCCACCGAAGACGATGCCTGGAATACCCAGTGGGCCTTGGTCAGGGGGAGTTGGGACCGGCCCTAGTTCCGCTGGAGCGAGCGGTGTTGGCTCCACTGGAACAGGATTCGGAAGGCCAGCTTTCACAGGATTGGGCAATACTGGCTCCTTGGGACTCGGCACTAGTAGCTTAGGTTCAGCAGGCCTGGGGAGACTGGGACCAGGTTCCACAGGGACGGGGTTGGGCAGTATCGGCACTACTGGAACCGGACTGGGGGGCACAGGCCAGACAGAAGTGGGCAGAACAGTGGCTGGGGGAACAGGGTTCGGAATGACAGGACTGGGGAACACGGGTCTGCCCAGCGGTACTGGTTTACTAGGCTCGGGTTCGTCAGCTACAGGACTGGGACGGACAGGGACAGGATTAGGCCTGGGCTCATCCGCAACGGCACTAGGAGGGTCTGCGGGCCTGTTTCCAGGTGTGGGTACAGGAACGCTGTCAGGCGGATTGGGAAGACCTGGAGTCACAGGACCTAGTAGCTCCAGTAACAGTAAGTGACAGTAAGCACGCTCTCCTTTGTGCACTCTGTGAGAAATACCATAAACACCTGGTGTTTCATGTTTTCCCCACAGATCAAATTAACCAGCTCTTAAAAGAAATGCAGAAATACATAAAACCAAACTGAGAAGATGGCGGAGCTTGAGAAAAGGGGGCCTTGAGGAGAAAAGATTTGAACTACACTGCTGTGACAAACACCCCCGAAGGTCGTCATTATCCTGACTCTTGAAATACTGAATATTATCACAGTTATTACATGTTATAGACAGTCGTAAGGAAATGCTTTGCTTTTGCTTAAGAAAAACAACATGAGAAAACAACATATTAAGCAAATCCTAGAATTTTTCTTACACATTTTCCCCGTGTCTTGCTGACAAGGCAAGACATTCTGAAACCAAGACCTACTTTTCCGCTGTATCTTTTCATATCTCTACTCGCAGTTACTGTTTCTTTTGTACATAAACTATCCAGCATGACCTGGGAAACAAAGTTGGTACACATTCCTGATTTCTGTCTATTCTGGTTGGGTAGGTCACACACAAAATCCTGACATTTTTCATTGGAACAGCAAGCGTGAAGGCAACACAGAGATGGTGGTCAAAGAGAGACCCACCATATCCCACAATGCAATGGTTAGTTAAAGACGCTTCAACTGTTTGTTTCACGAATGCACTACATCTTTTAGGATCCATCCGGTGACATTCAACATTGAGATTTGTATTGCAGGGTCTTGCAACTGGTGGAAAATGGATCCTAGAATCGATTCTTAAAGAGGGAATTCATGAAATTAACCTAGGCATGTTTTCCACGTGACACAACTTCATCTAAAAAGGTCATTTGATTTAAAATCATTCATACACGCTACATTCCTTACACACTGAGTGAAATATGATTAGGATGATGTTTATTACGGCTGATATCAGCATGCCAAGTTCTATCATAAAAAAGCCATCATGATACAGAACTGTCCAAATTCTGAAAAGTAAATACTTGTTTGCTTAGCTTCATCACTTAATCTTGAATTAATTCTATGTGGTGCCATGTGTGGTGTTACTCCACATCTTGGTTAACAGCGGGATGGATCTATTGTCTAAACCTTCTAAAGTTCTGTCCTGTATTAGAATAAAACTGTAAGTAGAAGATAGAGAACAAAAAATCATGTCCACCCACATTTATCTGTCAAATCTGCAGCTTTTAAATAGCCTTGGCCACCTTACAGGCATTGTTGTTGTTTTACGTCAATGGGAAGCCTTTTTTAAACCCCCCCCTATGGGCCGTAATATAAGCAAAGCTATGCCCGTGTTGCGGAACACGGCTCCTCAACCTTAAAAAGGGCTTGACTTTTCGGGAACTTCACAGCTTCCAAGAATAATCAACCTTGTGACCTAGAACATCTCACTTATACTATATGACCACATTGGAAAACAACTTAACAATGCCGCTACCCGAACTGATGGCCGGATTCCTGCCGCACAGAACATCATCTGGAGAGGCCTGCAGGGAAAAGATTGGACGCCGATCAATAAATAATGAAGTCAAGTGGAGGGAGTCAACCAGGTCCTGTTTAAAGTATATCCTCCGTACAGACTTAAGTGTTTTGTTTCTTAATAGCAAAGCAAAGAGATGCATGGGCAGGACAATTAAGATTTTATATATATATATTTCTGTAAAATGCCACACATGTATACATGTATGAAGGTAGAAACCATGTGGATATAAATTACATTTTGGCTATTTTGCAGGAGAGCAAAACAATTACCATGTTGATTTGATATTTATTAACACATGGATGACACTATAAACAGTAAACAATATTTAATATATATTTTTTTATTTTTAATGTCAAAAATAGTTCGTTCAGTGCTAAGTCATTTGGTTTTTATTTAATAAAAACACTATGTTCGGCCAACAGGTCACTGCCAATATGGTTCTCGGCCCTCAATATTTGTTTTTGTTGTAATCGCAATATGATTCCAATAAACTTTCACCAGTGAGAGTTGTTGAATATGGATTTGAAAAGGCCTCACCTCCGCCCCACTCTTTTTTTTTTTTTTTTAAATAACCTCCTTCCTACCCTGCAGTGACTGATTGCATTTCCTATGTTCTCGCCACTTCTCATGTCCCTGCCCTGGCCCGTCTGCTGAAGACATTAGCGGGCAAAACCTCCCTCTCTCCGATTCGTCCAGTAAACAGCGAGGACAGCTGGATGGACACATATTTATGTTTCCCAGGCCAGGTACACAGCGAGTTCATGGCGACCTTTCCCTCGGGGTTTGGCGTACGGGCCTCTCATCTACAGTTCTCGGGTCACCGCAAGTGCAGCCAATGCAGCTTAACGCGTTCAAACACACAGACCGAATACAAAGCCCACACGAATGAAGTCGTTTCACGGAAGCTGTCCGGTGCTGCTCTCGATGTCACAGCTGTCATTTCTGCTGCCATCTAGTGACTGGGATATGGAGATGACGAAAGTCTGGAGTCTGATGAGGTTCTCATTTCTCTTAATGCAAGCCAAGAAAGAGAAAATGATTTTTTTTTACGTTTTATTTAAAAAAGTGAACATTCAGCTCCTCAGTCTCAAACCAAAATTGGCTGAATAAACCATGATATTTGGAATTTTTTCATGATGTCATGTTAGTTGGATAGTCAGCACCTTCTTCTTCATCCTTTGGTTTCTCTTGTTAGGGGTCGCCACAGTGGATTGCTGTTCGCACACCTGATTTGGCCAACGTTTTAAACCGGATGCCCTTATTGATGCCACCATCACCATTTACCCAGGCTTGGGGCTGGCACCAAGAAACACGGTCACATACATCCCAAGTGGGATCCCAATGCAGCTTAACACGTGGGATGTATGTGGGGTTAAGTGCAGAGGACAAATTTCACTGTGTGCACCGTGTGCTGTGTATCACATGTGACAATCACTTCACTTTCTTCTTTCTCTCTTTAAGTGAATGGGTTGTCGTCAACGTTTGCATGTGAAAAAAGGCATCCCACTACGCTGCAAATATCATGTCCTGTTTATTCATGGACTATTTCGTTGAAATTACTCTCAAAATCGATGAGATGAATTTAAACCGATTTGGACGATTCTGCTGTGCTGAACATAACTGATTACATCATAATGAGGCTGTTTGGTGCTTTTCTGGCGGCAGAATAAAAATTATAGTTAAAAAGTAGTGCCAGTAGTGACAGTGGAGGCCTGATCTGAGTACAGCGCCGCTCCAGGTAGAAGTTCAGCCTCGTCCACAGAATAACATTCGACCTTAACTCTCATGGGGCAGTGGTGGCCTAGCGGTTAAGGAAGCAGCCCCGTAATCAGAAGGCTGCCGGTTCGAATCCCGAGCCACCAAGGTGCCACTGAGCAAAGCGCCGTCCCCACACACTGCTCCCCGGGCGCCTGTCATGGTGCCCACTGCTCACTCAGGGTGATGGGTTAAATGCAGAGGACAAATTTCACTGTGTGCACCGTGTGCTGTGCTGCTGTGTATCACAAGTGACAATCACTTCACTTTACGTTTTACTTTCATTTCACTGACGCATTTTAAAACATGAAATTAATGTAGCCAAATTGATGGGATGCATCGTGATGCACCGATAATCAATGCATTGATGATCGTAATCGAATCATAGGACCAGCGAAGGTCCACAAGTCTAGAAATAAGTACATTTGGAACAGTCGCATATACAGTACAGGCCAAAGGTTTTTACACACCTTCTCATTCAATGTGTTTTCTTTATTTTCATGACCACTGAAGGCATCAAAACTATTGTAGTTTCTTCAAAATAGCCGCCCTTTGCTCTGATTACTGCTTTGCACACTCTTGGCATTCTCTCGATGAGCTTCAAGAGGTCGTCACCTGAAATGGTTTTTCAACAGTCTTGAAGGAGTTCCCAGAGGTGTTTAGCACTTGTTGGCCCCTTTACCTTCACTCTGCGGTCCAGCTCACTCCAAACCATCTCACTTCAGGTCCGGTGACTGTGGAGGTCAGGTCTCCACTTTTTGTTAAGTACATAACTCCACATGTGTTCATTCATAGTTTTGATGCCTTCAGTGAGAATCGACCAACGTAAATGGTCATGAAAATAAAGAAAACACATTGAATGAGAAGGTGTACTGTACAGTACATGAAATATGTTTTGCACGCTGCAGTGTGGATGAAGGGTCCACCGACGTCTCCAGGCAGTACGATGGTGCGCATGCGCCGACGACCACACCTGCTCCAGCGGCACCTGCTGCGCCTTCGCGTTTCAGAAATAAAATTACGGACAGAAACGCGCTGGCTGTTGTTCGTTGCGCCGTTCGGACGCGTCCCGTAAGCGTGTTTGGAGTTGTGACGCGTGTCTCCGCCCCACCCGACGGGTCCGGGAGAGGATCCTCCTTGCGTCCTGTTACGTCACCGTCTCTCCCGCACGGCGGGACCCCCGGCGGCCCGCGGTGACGCGGAGACGCAGCGTCGGCCGCCCACCTGCCCGGACTCCGCGACATTTGTCGTCCGCAGCGTAACGTCACCGCAGCTCCTGCCCTGTTTTAAGTTTCGTTGGGTAAAAAAAAAAAAAAAAAAACCCACAGCGTGAAGGAATGAACACGACGGCGGTGCGCAGCGTCACGGACGGCCGGCGTTAGACACCGAAGCCGCCACCGGATGAAACGCGCTCGGCTCGGCTCGTTCGTGACCGAGAGGGGACGACGACGACGATGATGATGATGATGATGATGAGATCCCATTAACACAGACGCACGGACCAGAACAGATGCCTTCCGGAGACCTGGGTGAGTATCGGGGCGGCGTGAGGGTGGAGGGTTATATGGATCAGTCGCACCTGTTCTTCTGCAAATTCCCACCGGCCATCCCAAATCCCGGAGCGTCCCTGGATGGAGCTCCCAGCATCTCTCACGACCTGCAGTTCCGATGGCCTTCTGCTCCATCTGGGATTTCTTCCCTTCCATTTGCAGCAGAATCGAACTTGTTTGAATGAAAGATATTTCACAGCACAAAACCTCCATTCATTTTGACTTCAAAAAGTGGCCTTTAAAAAAGGAAATTCATATATGAATATGAATGAACATACATGAATATATGTATGTGTGTGTGTATTTATTAGGGGTAATAGAAAATATTGATTTAGGATTATATCTTACGTGGTGATATTGTATCGATACATGGACCTCAAATATTGATATTTGTGTATACAAATTTAGTCCAAAATTCACCAGTGAGAGTTCAGCTATGTTGTTTTTGCTGAATTATTAATGTCATATTATGTAATGACCTTCCCTCATGCCAGTGACCATATTGTGATGCACAATCTATTTTTTGATATTTTGAAATTCCCTAAAATCACTGTATAAGTGTTAAATTTTGAATGAAAATGCTTTTATTGCATGTTTATTGCCTAAAATGATACCAATTTAATGAATTGCAAATGCAAATGCTTTCAATTACAACCAAAGTATAATCTATGTACATTTACGGAATTTATCAGATGGCCTTAGAGCGCCTTACAGTCAGTAGTGACAGGGACAGTCCTCCCGGAGACACTCAGGGTTACGTGTCTTGCTCAGGGACACAATGGTAGTAAGTGGGGTTATCTATAGATATGATGAAATTGGCAATAGGAATTTCACAACAGGTTGGGTCAATACGCTCAAAATGCAGAAATTCACTTTTCGATGAGCATTTCACATTTGAAGCACTTCCTGTGTGAAGCTCACAGAAAAACTGCTTGGCTGATGACCACCTTTTCTTATTCAACATCACAAACAAATTCCTTTTGCTTTCTGAACAAAAATCTGAATAAATTTCCAGGAAGCAGCAGAAGCTGGAATTATTATGTTAGTCGTTACTTTAGTACCTAAAAGTATGATGGTGGTTGGAATATGTGTGGCAATAGTCTGTTCGAGCACAAATGGGGGGAGAAAACGAAGAAGAGGCCATTCCATCGGCCTTTGATGGATGTCCTCTGACAAGACAGTGGAGCTGTGCAGCTCAGTAGATGAAAATTAAAAAAAAAAAAACCTCAAAAGCCGCCAGAAGTGCAGCGAGGAAAGTGCAGCGGAGGAAACCGCGTTTGGTTGTGAGCGGTGCACGTCAGCCACTCACGCTGGGGTTTTCGTGTGAAAACGGGACTGTAGTTTTTGTCGTTGCGTATCAGGTCATAGGGGGTTGACCTATTTCGGATGAAAGCTGAAGTGGGCAATGCCTGCGGCTTCCCTGTCGACTGAGGTGAGTTTCAGATATAAATATTCAGGTCAATACACAAACTGTACTGTACCTTCAACAGCGTTTCACTTCAGTTAGTTGAACGAATTAAGTACAGAAGGGATTAAATGCATGACGATGTTCCCCTATTTCTTTCCCCTTTAAGGTAAGTGGCTGGGGAGGCAGCTCTCACAGGCCAGCCAGTACATCATGGACCACAAGTCCCGGCTGAAAACGGTCCCCACGGAGAACTGTGACATCCTCATGACGTTCCCAGGTGCTGTACGCTGGTGAGCAGATCCCAGCACATGCATGACAATGTGACGTACTGAACAAAATGATCACTTCTACCCCCTCTCGTCACCCAGATACCATAGATGACCATACCTTGCTGTGGCTGCTAAACCAAATTCGTCTGGGACTACCACAGATTCTAATCCAGATACGGCATCATAAACATGGCCGAGGCTACGCGTTCTTCATCACCACGACGTTCGAGAAGTAAGCACTGCGGTAACTGAACAATGATTTTCTCACCCCAACTGGTAAAAGGGTGGTAGTAGCCTAGTGGTCAAGACAGGGATAAGGTCATTTGATAAATGCAATAAATGTAAACGTAAAATGGTAAAAATTGTCACATTTGTGTTCAAGGGGTATTAGGAGTGCTGCGAAACGGAGAAGAAAGGGAGGAGGTGGGCGTCACCTACTCGCAGGAGGAGGTTTAAATTGTACAGAAGGAGGAAGTAGGGTGTGTGGGAGCTGTCAATCATGCCTAGAGGCTCCTCCCCTTTCAAAACCTTGTTTATAAAACCATCAATAAAGTTCATCTTCTGGGTGTCAGAAATAATTACACACCGATAAAAAGGGCTGGGTGGGTCATTAGTTCCTCTTCTCCAGCATTCGGGCAACTAGTGAGCAGACACTTCTTGTTCCGATCTGTTCATTTCTGTTCACTTTCTGTGATATAAAAGAACAGTTACATTTACATTTTTGTCATTTATCAGACGTCCTTATCCAGAGCGACTTACAATCAGTAGTTACAGGGACAGTCCCCCCCTGGAGACACTCAGGGTTAAGTGTCTTGCTCAGGGTCACAATGGTAGGAAGTGGGATTTGAACCTTTACTTTACTTGGAAGACACTCTCAATTCTCATTCGGTTTTCATAGATTTTGAGTTACAAAAATAAGAGCCCCGTTAAAGAAAGTGAAGTGATTGTCACTTGTGATACACAGCACACAGTGAAATTTGTCCTCTGCATTTAACCCAACACCCTTGGTGAGCAGTGGGCAGCCATGACAGGCGCCCGGGGAGCAGTGTGTGGGGACGGTGCTTTGCTCAGTGGCACCTCAGTGGCACCTTGGCGGATCGGAATTCGAACCGGCAACCTTCTGATTACAGACCCGCTCCCTTAATCGCCAGGCAACCACTGCCCTAACTTGTAAGGCCTAACTCGTCAAGAATAGAACATGCTAGGGATTTGCTAAGTGCTAGAAAATTTCTAGAAAAACCTTGGACTCTGTAGTCTTCTGGTTCATAGGTTCTACCCACTAGGCTACTACCACCCAGAACACGCACCACATGCCATATCTTATATGGGCCCACAGTGTTCAAAGCCCCTTGTGAGCAAGAGAAGACAGTGCTGGCCAATACTGGCTAATGACTTATGAATAAATACGTCTTCCTTTTTATGCAGCTTGCTACGAGGTGCTGAGCAGACTGGCATACACAAACGGGTGAAGCCGCAGTATGGTGGCGGGACGCGCCGCTTCTCCTGCGAAGAGGACCACATCTACGAGAACATAGAGAGCGAGCTCTGCTTTTTCACGTCACAGGTGAGTCTCACCGCAAACCGAGCCGAGATGGAATGTGATGGTCTACTGCGAGTCCTCTTCTTGTGTCGAGCTTACAGGAACGACAGAGCATTATAAAGTACTGGTTGGACAACCTGCGCGCTAAACAAGGAGAGGTGCTGCACAATATTCACTTCTTGGAGGGCCAGCCGATCAGTAAGCATCTTTTTATTCTGTGATCTGGCACTGAATGCCATTAAAATCGCAGGATTTATGATTTTAAATTTTTTTTTAAAGTTAACCCAATTTTTAACCCTGTCCTCTCCAGTTCCTGAGCTGACAGCTCGAGGGGTTATCGTGCAGATGTTCCCCCTCCATGAGCCACGGATCCTCCGACAGCTCATGACCTCCTGGGTCCAGGCCGTCTGCGAGAGTCAGCCGCTGGGTGAGGACGTCGCCTTTCTACTGGACCTCATTTATAAACCATCTACTGCATTAATATCTCATACGGGCAGAGCTCCTGTCTTTTTATAAACGGCGCTTTTCGCGTTCGCTCCTCTCTGCCGCTGTTAGATGACATCTGTGATTATTTTGGGGTTAAAATCGCCATGTACTTCGCCTGGCTGGGATTCTACACCAACTCCATGCTGTACCCTGCCGTCGTGGGCCTGCTGCTCTGGATGTTCTCCGAAAGCGATCAGGTGAGTGGCCGGACCGGACCCCTCCAGCATCGGCTCGGCGTGCATCGCCCAATGTTTTTTTTCAATGTTCAGACCAGCCAGGACATCTGCTGCGTGGTGTTTGCCCTCTTCAACGTGGTCTGGGCGACGCTGTTCCTCGAGAGGTGGAAGAGGAGGGAGGCCGAGCTGGCGTTCAAGTGGGGGACCCTGGACTCCCCGCCCGAGCCGATCGAGGAGCCCCGACCTCAGTTTCGCGTAAAAAAAGCTCACTTACCTGAATGTATGGAGTCAGGAATACAGGATCCACACGGGATTCTTCCTGTTTCTTCATCAGGGCATGAAACGCCACAGTCCAATAACAGGCTGTGAGGAGCTCTTCTACCCTCCATGGAAGAGGACGGTGTTCAGGTGGTTGGTCAGTCTGCCCATCTGCATCTTCTGTCTGTGCTTCGTGTTTTTGGCCATGTTCATCTGTCTGGAGCTTCAGGTGAAAGACACGATTTTCATTGCTTTGCCTCAGTAGACCAAGGTCAAAAAAGACATTTTGCAACCTTTTTTTGAACGTACATTTTCCTTTGTTTTAGGAGTTTGTGTCTGAAATGAACGAGTTACCTCGTGTCACCAGATTCTTTCCCATAATCCTTCTCGCTATAACTACAACCACATGCGATGAGGTGTATAAGAAGATCGCCCTGTGGCTGAATGATATGGGTAAGTGCTGCAAGTCCTCGCTTTTTATTTTTATTCACATCAAATCCAGGAGCCGTTGTAAAGGGGCAATGGTGGCCTAGCGGTTAAGGAATAGGCCCCGTAGTCAGAAGGTTGCCGGATCGAATCAGGTGATTCCACTGAGGTGCCACTGAGCAAAGCACCGTTCCCCACTCACTGCTCCCTTGGCGCCTGTCATGGCTGCCCACTGCTCACTCAGGGTGATGGTTAAATGCAGAGGACAAATTTCACTGTGTGCTGTGCTGCTGTGTATCACAATCACTTCACTTTCACATCACTAAAGAATTTGTGCGTTTTTACAGAAAACTACAGGCTCCAGAGCGATTACGAGAATAATCTCATCATTAAAATGGTCTTTGTAAGTAAAACATTTTGTTTTGTTTTATTTAATATTGAAAATTGCTTTGCAATTGCCTTCATGTTCAAACACTACAGCGACATTTAAAAATCTTTTCTGCTTAAGTTTCAGTTCATAAACTCATACCTTAGCCTTTTCTACATTGGGTTCTACCTCAAAGACATGGAACGTCTGAAAGAGGTAAGCGTTCAATACTTTAAGCAGGCATTGGTAACATGGACAATTAGGTAAAAATCTGTGTATTCATTTTTTGCTATATTGGAAGTGCCTTGTTTCAACACATCTTACATATCTTTGAAAGAAAAATGTAATTCCTAAATCAGTTTTTAAATTAATGCTGTATCGGTGGTATCTTAATATAAAATCACAGTAATATAAGAGGAAAGAAATACATTTTAGGTTTTAATCCCTAATAGTCTATGGGATGAAACAATCCGATTTCATTTTTACCTCAACAGGTTGAAATCCTCACACATTTATATTCATTTACAGTGAATCGTTACATCCCTTTTAATTGGCCAATAAGTTCTTCTGTCCAGGTATTACATTTAAACAGAGTAAATCTCTGCAGATGCTGGCCACTCTGCTAATCATCCGGCAGTTTCTGCAAAATGTGAAGGAGGTGCTTCAGCCTTATCTGTACGAGCAACACAAATTGGGAGAATTCACCTTCAAGACACTGTGGGACCTCCTGCAGACGCTAGTGGCAAAGTACAAACACCTGACCCGGAGGACAGGACGGGGTTCAGGCCAGGCCGCGGGCGCCGAGCCGGACGGCGCGGAGGGCGGCGCGGGCGAGAAGAAAGGGAGGAAGAGTCTGATCGCGGGATGCAGGACGATGCGAATGGAGGAAGGGAGTGATGACTGGGCCCTCAGGCACAGGAAGGTCAGCTTCACAGAGCGGGTGGAACACAGCAGAAAGGCCCCGGCCGCCCAGGCCGCTGGCCTCTCCCTGGACGACGGAAGCCCCACACTTCTGCAGGAAGGGGTCGACCCTGCCACCGTCTTCGAAATAAGCGACAGCGATTCTGACACGGAGCGTCCGGAGGCCGGGGAACCCGCGGGCACCCCCCACTCCGCATCTCCGGCGGCAAAAAGCAAAGCAGATCTCTCTCAGAAACCAAAAGCAGAAGCTGAGCCGAGCGGAGGCAAGAAAAGGTCCTGGACTGAGCCGCCGGAGGAAGTCGAATCCACCACACTGACCCAGCCAGAGATAGAGAGCTGCATGCTGACGTACGAGGTGTGTCAACGTCACAAATCTAACAGACGTAAATGTTATTGTTTGTGGCTCCGCCCACAAGCATCGTTCAACAGTGGTGGCCTAGCGGTTAAGGAAGCGGCTCCGTAATCAGAAGGTTGCCGGTTCGAATCCCGATCCGCCAAGGTGCCACTGAGGTGCCACTGAGCAAAGCACCGTCCCCACACACTGCTCCCCGGGCGCCTGTCATGGCTGCCCACTGCTCACTCAGCGTGATGGGTTAAATGCAGAGGACAAATTTCACTGTGTGCACCGCGTGCTGTGCTGCTGTGTATCACATGTGACAATCACTTCAGTTCTCTAAACGCTCCCGTTCCGCAGGACACGCTCCAGGATTACCAGGAGATGTTCATCCAGTTCGGCTACGTGGTGCTCTTCTCCTCCGCTTTCCCCCTGGCGGCAATGTGCGCCCTCGTCAACAACGTCATCGAGATCCGCAGCGACGCGCTGAAGCTCTGCGCTGGCCTTCAGAGGCCTTTCGGCCAGAGGGTGGAGAACATTGGACAGTGGCAGGTGAGACTTGGGACCACACCCGCTACTCAGACCGACATGCAGAGTATCAGTGTATTAATGCAGGGGCAATATTGTGAAGATCTCCCTCCTTTAATTCTCCGTACGATCTGTACAATTCAATTGATAAAGAAAAATAATAATAAGTTGCATAATTGTGCACATCCTTAAAGTAATACTCATTACTTTATAATTTGATATAATTTAATTAAGCATAAGCCCATCTTGACTTTTGACAACCGTGACCGCTTGGTCCTGTTGATCAGGGTTGCAGGGTGGGGTACGCACATAATTTAGACTCATCAGTGTGCACCTAGTGTGCATACCTCCGGACAGCAGGAGGAAACCAGAGAACCCGGAGGAAACCCTACAGCAACACAGGGAGAGTGTGTGAACTTCGCCCAGGATTCGAGCTCACAGCCTTGGACGCGCGAGGCCACGTCGCTGACCACCACGACACCGTGCCACCCTCGTATTTTTTGGCATTTCAATTTAATTGTCCAGGTTAAAGGTCAAACTAAAGGTCAAACTTTTGAATTCGTTTATTGTGGTCTGGCATTGCAACAGGAGCACGTGCACTTTTCACATCGATATCGCATCATATTTGTTAGGGTTTTTGGCCCAGCCCTATAAATGCGTTTCACACACCCTGTGTGTTTTTTTGAGCAGACGGCAATGGAAGCCATGGGACTGATTGCCATTATGGTGAACTGTTACCTGATTGGCCAGTGCGGTCAAATTCAGCGCCTCTTTCCCTGGCTCAGCCCGGAAATGACAATTATCTCCATCATTCTGCTGGAGGTAATGGCGCGTATGAGGCCAGTTTTTTTTTTTTTTTAATAATCATTCATAAAAGTTGATTCTCGTCAATTTTTTTGTGAACAGCACTTCGCCATTCTCCTGAAATACATCATTCACGTGGCTATCCCCGATGTCCCCGGCTGGGTGGCAGACGAGATGGCCAAACTGGAGTACAGGCGTAGGGAGGCCCTGAAGGTGCGGTGTCAGCAAGAGCATTTCGATATTAATGTCGAAAACGGTGAACCATTTTTGATTGTCCTCATGTCTGATGCTTCCAGAGGCACGAGAAGCAAGCCCAGCTGCACAAGAAGAGAAGACGGGAGGAAGAGGCACACAGGAAGGCCGAGCAGGAGGCCCAGCAGGAATGGGAGCGCGAGAGCGCCGAGCAGGAGCAGGGTGACAGCGGCCAGCCTGACAGGGGTCACGTGGCCGGGAAGATCGGAGGTGACAAGCTCAAGAGGCCCAGCTCACTGTTAGCCTCCAACAACGTGCTGAAGCTCAAGCAGATGATCCCTCTGCAGGGAAAGTTCAGCACGAGCTTGTCTCCCACGGGATGTGACGCCAAGCTGCCCGGGTTCCTCAAGTTCCTCAAGTCCCCCGAGATGAAGAAGGACGCTGCCGTGGCCGCTGCAGCCACCCAGGAAAAGGCCCAGTCCCCCAGCAAAGCCTTCAGTCCAGGAAAACTCTTCCACTTTTCCAAGTCCGAGGGGACTGGGAGTACAGAACCGGCGTCTAGAACCGGAGACAGCCCCCGGGGCCAAGGCTCCAATCAGAGCAGCTCGCCAGAACATTCCTCCCAGTCCGGACAGGATGGCGAGGCCACGGATTCTGACACCAACAACGCGAAAAAAAGGCTGTGAATCGAGAAAACAATCGAGAATAGAGTTCCTGCTTCCACAAAAATAAAAAAAACATTCGCTTCTTTAATTGCTTGGAAAAAAGCATGAAGTACATATTATCATAACCGAGGAAGAAAATATGCATACGGCTGCATGACCTTTTTCTTTTTCTTTCTTTTTCAGAACCCGGTTGTTCTAAAGTCATTCCGAACATCCCAAATCCAGATTTCAAGAAAACAAATTTGAAATTTAAAGTTAGATTTTTGACAGCTTGAAGGCTACACAATTTGTAATGGTGTGCGTGTTACACAGTTTATTTATTCAAATGAAAATTATTTATTTATTCAAATTGAAAATTTGAAATTTAAAGTTAGATTTTTGACAGCTTGAAGGCTACACAATATGTAATGGTGTGTGTTACACAGTTTATTTATTCAAATGAAAATAATTCAGAGTTTTTAGATTGAAGCTATGACCGTAAATAAATAAATAAATAAATAGAATTTTTTTTTTATTAAAACCAATACCGGGTTACACGATGACAACCGTTGAACAACTGAAGCATCTATTTTTTGTTTGTTTTGTTTAATTTTTAAGCATGTTACGGGAGCGATGTTGGGGTCATTTCAGTTCAAGCTGCGGTTCAACTTCACTCTCGACTGACGGGAGAGTGAGACTGAAGCTTCGCTGACGTCAAGCCTTATTTTTCTAGTTTCTGGTGCCAAATAACCATGTGCAATTTCTTTGTTTCCTCAGTATAGATTGAAATATATATATTTTTCACAATGCTTTTTTTCTACGCATTATTTTTGTTTACAAATATCTGAATAAAAATATGTGCAGCCACTTACGTCCGAGTCATAGTTAATCATATTTACCACAAACATAGTGTTAACAAATTATTTTTATTATACACGTCACATTCAAGCACAAACATACCATACAACAGGGAGATTCATTTACAGTTGATCAGCAGAATGTAACATAAGCAGTACAATACTTTTTCCCCCCACATCCGTATTATTCACCACGCTCCATCTGAAGGTTTGAACTGCTCGCTGAGCCAGGTTTCTGCAAGCAGCTAAGGAGATAAAAGGTCTTATCACAGTTTTAAGACAGAATGGGACTTATATGTTTAAAAAAAAAAAAAAAAAAAAAGCTTTAGACTGCAGAGCAAAATGACAACCACTAAATTCAGTCTTGGTGTAACATAAACTACACCACGTGACTGGCGTTAAACGAGGGGTCTGATGGATGCTGTGCCAAAAAATGCATACTGGGCGGGGAACCCAAATTCACCAAATCCTGCAGTGTATGCAAGGGGAAAAAATAATAACGTCCGTTCACCTTCACTTCAAACCGATCCAGTTCCATGCCGGTTTCTAGCCTCAGTACGCTGAAAATGCACGGACTGCACCGTAACTCTGGATTATGTACACGTGCAGCCACTTCTGGTTTGCACCCCGCAAGGCGCGATATAAAGCCCTCCGGGTGGGAAAACTAAAGATATGTTCTGGTATATGGAGAAGGAAAAACTGGCGATCAACAATTGTGCAAAGAATCTTGGCAGTGGCGCTACACCTCGAACGTGCTACCCGAGGTCCCGGCTCCCAGACAGAGTTGTTGGGCGAAGGAAATCAAGGTTGCAGAAGGTACGACTACACACGGTGAATTATTCCAGCTCCAAATTAGTTTAGTCGCAGCGTACGACACACAGATCTCTGATTATTAAAGCTAGTCTCACACTATAGCATCAATAAAACTGAAAATTTACCATGTACTGTAAAATGTATGTTTTATCCGGCATTGGGGCAACCTGTGCGACAACGACGACGTAATGCACGGTGAATGGTATCAACAAGAAGAATGAATCTGACCTGAAGCAGCATCCTTCATTATCCTTCCATGGAAGCAACTGCACTATGAAATTTCAGGCTTAAATAAAATACTGATGGAGGGAAAATGCAGAACTTGTGTGATATGAAGGGCAAGCACGACGTGAATGAGTTATCTCGTCCAAAAAAAAAAAACAAGGGCACTCTGTATACAAAGACGCCAGGAACTGAAATGAAAGCTGAGATGTTAAACAAAAGGTCACTGGAAAGGTAAAAACGATGAGTAGCACTTCAACGCGTCTCTCGAAACGAACAGAAAGAAGCCTCGCCCCCTCAAGGCCAAGAGCCAAGCAACCCTTCACCTTCCCACAACTCGTGAACTTATGTGCTTATTCGCCGTACACACGTCGCTGCGGGAGTGTCTGAGAGTGTGCGCGCAGGTAAACGTTTAATAATAATATAAAAAAAAAAAAAAAAAAAAAAAAAAGATTAAGAGTCTTCGTTCATCTCGCGGCTGCTGGTTCGGGCAATCTTCCGCGGGGGTGCGGGGCTCTCTCCCTCAGTCTGCTCCTGTTCTCGCTTTTTGGCTGCATTCTTTTAGGGAACACCAACAACCAGATTAGAGGAGAAAAATCAATAACATTTACAGCATTTACAATTGAAATGGTCCGCATCAAATAAAACACAATATACCTTTTTATCCCACTGTTGATGCAGGTATCGTAACAGAATATTGGTTTTCTCAGTGACAATAACTGCCAGAAAAGGGGAAAAAAAAGTATATTTACATTTATGTTCTTTACCAGATGCCACCCTTATAATCAGTAGTTACAGGGACAGTCCCCCCCGGAGACACTGAGTGTTAAGTGTCTTGCTCAGGGACACGTTGGTAGTAAGTCGGGTTTGATCCCGGGACTTTGTGGTCTCCTGGCTGATACGCTACCACCCTGCCCATCAATGTCTATTATTCTTTCAAAGCAAAATGTACGCAAATAATAGTCCAACAGACATGGTTGGAATGAATGAATGAATTGCTGTGTGACATTCAATCCAATCCAACTTTATTTATAAAGCACTATTTAACAGCGAAAACAGTTTCCAAAGTGCTGCACAAAAAGACTAAGACCAGAGTAAGATGCGTCATACATAGTACAGACTACAATGAAATAAATAAATAGAAAAAGAACATTGCAATGAGACTAAGTCAAATAGCTAAAAACACGTTAAACCAGAGACACACGCGACTCAGGTAAAAGCCAGAAAATTAAATAGTGTAAAAATAAAATAGTAGAGGTAATGGCCTAGTGGGTAACACACTCGCCTATGAACCAGAAGACCCAGGTTCAAATCCAACTTACTACCATTCTGAGCAAGACTCTTAACCCTGAGTGTCTCCAGGGGTACTGTCCCTGTTACTACTGATTTTAAGTCGCTCTGGATAAGGGCGTCTGGTAAATGCTGGGAGCCGCAGGAAAAAAATGCAAAAACTGGGGTGACGTGATCGCGCCTTTCGTTCCCCGTTACATTTTTAACTAACTTTAAGCGGGAGAATGGAGGGTGACTAATTCCCGTATAAAGTGCATTACAGTAGTCTGGCTGAGCAAAAAGCTTTCAAAGATGGAATTTTTTTTTTTTTTTTTTTTTAAACGCTCCATCCACAACGAAGATGAAAGTCGGGGTCATTTACATTTAGAGCATTTATCAGACGCCCTTATCCAGAGCGACTTACAATCAGTAGTTACAGGGACAGTCCCCCCCTGAAGACACTCAGGGTTAAGTGTCTTTCTCAGGGACACAATGTTAGTAAGCGGGATTTGAACCCGGGTCTTCTGGTTCATAGGCGAGTGTGTTACCCACTAGGCCACCACCACCCCATCACTGAGAACTCACTCTGCTCAGAAGGAAATTCGCGGGTTGGAAGGTACACTGACGGCCTTCGGTTCTGAAACGACATGCAGGAGAGAAGAAAAAGGACAAGTACGTGAGGGGTGTCCGGAATCGCAACGTGCAGGAGCTGCGCAGCGTCCGCGGTGCCCGCTTACCGACGCCTTGCACACGGAGTCCGTGTGGAACTTGCTGAAGTTGCTTTTGTTGTAGACGGGGAGTCCCTTTAAAAACTCAGCCTGAAAAGAACAAAATCACATCTCACCACGAACACCAGTTATCGAAAGGTGAGCTCCACCTCGAATAAATTAAAATAATAAAGACTTAATAATTAACTAGCTAAATAACTATCTAATAAAAGACTCAACACTAAATCACCAGCGTGAAGACTGGTACGTACATCCATTTTGGTAGTTAAAAATGGCAACACATACAGATATACGACATACGAGCAGACTAAGCGGGCTATCGCGATTAGCATTTTAGCTTGTTGGTTTACACACGTCGCCAGGCAGGGGAACGGCTG
Source organism: Denticeps clupeoides (assembly GCF_900700375.1). Classification (NCBI taxonomy): domain Eukaryota; kingdom Metazoa; phylum Chordata; class Actinopteri; order Clupeiformes; family Denticipitidae; genus Denticeps; species Denticeps clupeoides. The sequence goes on from NC_041710.1 coordinate 4,066,900, forward strand.
GCTCCCGTGCGAAACGTATTAAACACGGGACTGGCGGGAGCCGGCCGGGGGACGCGCGGCGCCGTACCTTGTCCATGTCGGTGCGTCTCGGTGTTGCGCGGAAGCGGAGAAGCTCGCAGGTGGAGCTAGCTAGCTAGCTAGCTAACGGTCACCACTTCGGCCGGCTAACATCTGCAGCTAGCGTTATCTGCGGCGCAACATAAGACGGACACGCTGCTAACGCGACCCGGGCGGCTTCGACGCGACGGCAGCGGGCATGAGGTGGCCTCTCGGCCACGGCGGGGCTACAAGTGAACGTCGGCGGCGCTCGGCGCCGAGCAGGCTAGCGGCTGCCTAGCTTGTCTGGCCGCGGCGACGCGACGCGGCGCGGCGCAAGACCAGCTTCGCGAGTACAGCAGTCGCCGAGTCGACAGGCGCGGCCGCGTGTATTAGTCGCTACTCGCAGCTACGCGCCCTCCGCCGCGTTTACGTAGAGCGGACACCAGCGCGGCGAAAGACGGCGCAGGACGACAACAGCAACGCGGCGCCACTCGCTTCCGGGTTCGGTCACGTGGCCTAGGCGAAGGCGTTACCAAAGACTTACGTTGCGGCCACTACTACGTTACCAGAGGCCGCGTTACGGTCACTACTACATTACTATACACCGCGTTACGGCCACTACTTCGTTACCAGAGACCGTGTTACGGCCACTACTAACGTTACCAGAGGCCACGTTATGGCCACTACTTAATTATCAGAGGTCGCGTTACGGCCCCTACTAACGTTACCAGAGGCCGCGTTACCGCCACTACTACGTTACCAGAGGCCGAGTTACGGCCACTACTAACGTTACCAGAGGCCGCGTTACGGCCACTACTAACGTTACCAGAGGCCACGTTACGGCCACTAATAACGTTATCAGAGGCAGCGTTACGGCCAATACTACGTTACCAGAGACCGCGTTATGACCACCACTACGTTACCAGAGACCACGTTATGACCAGCACTATGTTACCAGAGACCGCGTTACAGCCACCACTACATTACCGGAGACCGCGCTACGGCCACAACCACGACTACTTTAACAGAGACTGCGTTAGAACCACTACTATGTTACCAGAGTCCGCGTTATGGCCACTACTAACGGTACCAGAGGCCGCGTTACGGTCACTACTACATTACTATACACCGCGTTACGGCCACTACTTCGTTACCAGAGACCGTGTTACGGCCACTACTAACGGTACCAGAGGCCGCGTTATGGTCACTACTACATTACTATACACCGCGTTACGGCCACTACTAACGTTACCAGAGGCCACGTTATGGACCACTACTTAATTATCAGAGGTCGCGTTACGGCCCCTACTAACGTTACCAGAGGCCGCGTTACGGTCACTACTACATTACTATACACCGTGTTACGGCCACTACTTCGTTACCAGAGACCGTGTTACGGCCACTACTAACGGTACCAGAGGCCGCGTTACGGTCACTACTACATTACTATACACCGCGTTACGGCCACTACTTCGTTACCAGAGACCGTGTTACGGCCACTACTAACGTTACCAGAGACCGCGTTACGGCCACTACTAATGGTACCAGAGGCCGCGTTACGGTCCCTACTACATTACTATACACCGAGTTACGGCCACTACTTCGTTACCAGAGACTGTGTTACGGCCACTACTAACGTTACCAGAGGCCACGTTATGGCCACTACTTAATTATCAGAGGTCGCGTTACGGCCCCTACTAACGTTACCAGAGGCCGCGTTACCGCCACTACTACGTTACCAGAGGCCGAGTTAACGTTATCAGAGGCAGCGTTACGGCCACAACCACGACTACTTTAACAGAGACTGCGAGTTACGGCCACTACTAACGTTACCAGAGGCCGCGTTACGGCCACTACTAACGTTACCAGAGGCCGCGTTACGGCCACTACTAACGTTACCAGAGGCCGCGTTACGGCCACTACAAAGTTACCAGAGGCCGCGTTATGGCCACTAATAACGTTATCAGAGGCAGCGTTACGGCCACTACTACGTTACCAGAGACCGCGTTATGACCACCACTACGTTACCAGAGACCGCGTTATGACCACCACTATGTTACCAGAGACCGCGTTACAGCCACCACTACATTACCGGAGACCGCGCTACGGCCACAACCACGACTACTTTAACAGAGACTGCGTTAGAACCACTACTATGTTACCAGAGTCCACATCATGGCCACTACTTTGTTACTAGAGTCCGCATTATGGCCACTACGTTACCAGAAACCGTGTTACGGACCTTGTACCTCTGAACTGTTTTAACCAAATTCACTGTTATGTGTCGGGCAGTTGTAAGACAACTTTATCTCCAAGCTGTGGCTGTGCAAAAGGCCAACAAATGGCCTGAGGTGCCATGAATGGAAGTCTTGCGGGGGGATGGACGACCACTGTATTCCTGTTTCAGGAGTTCTGTTTGGGCAAAGCAGAAGAATCAAACGACAGTCTGATCTGGGGAGTATAAAAGAGGTGATCTTCTTTTCCTCCTCCATTGGGGCCTCTCTCCCCATTTCTGGAGCTTGACCCCCTTCTTTCTCTCTCTTTCTACTTTTCTTTTAATTTGGGGTTTTCTGTAACATTGGTACCATGTTTTCATACATGTAACTTCAATTACCTACCTGTGTTAACCTTTTTTGTGCCATGCCTCTGTATGTCCTGGTAACATCAGATGATTTTTATTTTTTTTACACAGTGTTGCATGAAGACAATCACAAGGATGTAACAGTGACACTAATGACAATTGCATCAATCTTCAAGATTATGATCTTGCAACTCCAAAACTATGGGGGAATTGAAAAATAACAATGAAGTCCTTTTATGTGGGTCCAGTTTAGGATATTAATTAAATTGTTTGTTAGTATTGGGAGACAAATTTCTTTGTTCAGTTCTACGTTTATTTATATATTCTTTGCTTTCTATATATTTTGAAATTTTCCTCAGAAAATGTCTGACTGTGCAATAGGACACATGACTGCAGTTAACCTGTGCAACAATTATTTCATTATCACTAGTATATAATATCACTGTTTATAATTATTTAGTGTGATTGCTACTATATTTGCTAAATATTTACATTTTCTACGTTTATCAAATTTCTTATATCTCTTTACAGATCTTCTTACCTACCTACCTTTTACAGTTTAACCTGCATGAATTTGTGTCTTGTTCATGTAAACAGCAGTTAAAAGTTCCCTCTGGCAGACGATCTAGAAGCCTGCAGACCAGGACCAGCTTCTGCTGGAGCAGTGGCAGCCTAGCGGGTTTATTCAGACCCATAATCAAATCCCAAGCCGCCATGGTGCCACTGTACCGTCCCACCACACACTGCTCCCCGGGCGCCTGACATGGCTGCCCACTGCTCACCAGGGGTGACGGTTAAATGGAGAGGACACGTGTCGTTGTGTCACCGCGTGCTGTGCTGCAGCGTTTCACAATGACAATCGCTTCACTTTCACTTTTATTCTTCGAATAACAATAAAAAGACACACTAGCGAAATCGCAAGAAGTAACCAGTCCAAACGTCCACCCGCCAAGTTCAGTGGCTGAGGGACTTCCTTCCTTTCAGCATCCTGCGCAGGATCACTTCGATCCCCCCTTGGGTGCTTATCCTCTTGATCCACCCATGGGTGCGTTTCCGCTTGATGTTCTTCGGCTGGTACTCCGTGCCCCGCTTCACGGTGCGCACCTGCTGGTAATGCCACGGGGGCTCCGCCTGAGGGGTCCAGGGCCGCGCCCAAGCTCCGATTGTCCTCTGCTGAGCCTGATTCGCTACCTGGGACTTTTTCATGCAGAGTCTGCAACGTAAAGACAAGAAAACGGACCGGTTTAGTGCTTTAATATTTTTGGTTAAATTTAAAGTGCATTATAAATAAAATGTATGATTAATACAGCAAACTGCTGGTAGAACACACGTTTACTAAGAAACAACCTAAACTATTTATAAGGACTGAAAATATACTCGAATAAACACACATGCCAGTCGCCACAACCATAGAAAGCAATGAGAGCGGATCTTCAGCAAGTACCGAGCCTCCGACTCACCCGAAGGCGGCACGAAACACCGCCGACGTGACGACGTTCATTTCCGCGACCAACAGACGTTACGAACCGGGACGTGGAGGAATGTCTGCCGCTCAGAGACAGATGCCGGGGCACGCCACAGTCGCCACAGTCGCCAAAGTCACCAAGGTCTGCGTCTGCGGCGTTGTTCGCGAACGGGCGGTCGCGTTGAGCCTCACTACCGCCCCTTAGCGGAACGGAGGAAGAAGCTGCGAATCTTTATTTTGTATGGCCAAACACACAAGGGCCAATTAATATATATATACAGCATAGGCCAAACGTTTGGACCTTCTCATTCAATGTGTTTTCTTTATTTGAATGACCATTGGTAGATTCTCACTCTGAAAACTATGAATGAACACACGTGGAGTTATGTACTTAACAAAAAGTGGAGACCTGGCCTACACAGTCACCGGACCTGAACCCAATCCAGATGGTTTGGGGTGAGCTGGACCAACAAGTGCTAAACACCTCTGGGAACTCCTTCAAGACTGTTGGAGAAACATTTCAGGTGACGACCTCTTGAATCTCATCGAGAGAATGCCAAGAGTGTGCAAAGCAGTAATCAAAGCAAAGAAACTAGAATATAAAACATGTTTTCACTTATTTCACCTTTTTTGTGTAGTGTGTGTGTGTATTTTTTTTCTTTTTTTTTGGTAGTTCTCGTGATAGGGTGGTAGTAGCCTAGTGGGTAACACACTCGCCTATGAACCAGAAGACCCAGGTTCAAATCCCACTTACTACCATTGTGTCCCTAAGCAAGACACTTAACCCTAAGTTACTCCAGGGGGGGACTGTCCCTGTAACTACTGATTGTACGTCGCTCTGGATAAGGGCGTCTGGTAAATGCTGTAAATGTAAATGTTCGGCTGTTAACTCGGGGCCAGGAGATGGCAGTCGTGTAAATACACTGTTCTGCGCATGCCCAGACCGACGTGCTGCGCTTGTTGCGTAACGCGGAAGTATTTGAAATCGTTTGTGGACGCGTCGTATCTGGAACTCGCAGCGGTTGATTGTTTTTTTTTTTTAAAGCTTCGTTCTTGACAGATTTACCATTCACCGTCGCGATGTTTAATCGAATGACAAGCCTATGGATGGGCGACGTAAGTAGTTTTCTTTGCTGTCATTTTTTAAGCGACAACGCTTCGCCGAGGAAGCAGCGTGCGTCGTCGTCTTAACTGGCTAGCGTCCACGCTATGCTAACGCTCGCTACGGCTTCCGTGCCCCTGTACACGGTCACTTTGCTGGTTTCCTCGGACGAGAACATAAAGACTGAAACGGGGAGCTATTTAAGTGCTGGATTTTGTGTTATGTTTCCCCCCCCTCATGTGCTACCACAGACCAGCCCTAGCAAGGCTGCTAACAGGCTGTTAACTCTTAGCGCTCATCGCTTAGGCCAAGGCACCCGTTTAAACCCAGCCGGTTTTGCCGACTAATATTAATATTTGATCTAGATCGCCACGATTGTAAAACGCGCATTATTTAAATGCTGGAATGAGCTAATAATTCCCCGGAATGTGTTTTACAGTTGGACCCGTATATGGACGAGAACTTCATCAAGCAAGCATTCAGCAACATGGGAGAGACGGCATATGGTGTTAAAATCATCACGCACAGAGTGACCGGGTGAGAATCTGCCACAGGGCTCAGGGCTGAACTTTGGCTTTCATGACACGTTAAAGGTCTCTTATTATTTGTTGCTTTTATATCGGTCTTGTTGGTCCCCTGATACTGTATCTGAAGTCTCTTTCCGAGAGAATGGTGCAGAATTACAGCCACTTTGATCCAGTCCCACAGTGAGATTTCCCAGGACGCGCATTTTTGGTGTCTGTAGCTTTAAATGCTAATGAGGAGGAGAGTGTCCCATATATAATGTCATCAACACAATTCACCTACCACAATGTTTTGCGCAGACTGGAAGTAATGTCATCGTTTTTGCAGAAAAAAAGTTAACCCACTGGTTCTTCAGAGTCTCACTTGAAAGTGAAGTGATTGTTGTTGTGATGCACAGTGCAAAATGTGTCCCCTGTATTTAACCCATCAGCATGGTGAGCAGCGTCTGGGGGTGCTCAGTGTCTCCTTGGCGGCTCAGTATTCGGACCGGCATCCTTCCGATCACTGGTCCACTTTCGCTAGGCCAACCACATTTATACTTATTTTCACATCCAGTCATAAGGGGACAAATTCCAGATCTGAGAGGTGAAGCAGAATTACGAAAGCATTTTTTATACCTATTGCCATTTCTAGCCACTGTAGGACCATAGACAGGCTAGGGCAACTCGTATTAAGGTTAAATAATTTTACAAAGTGAAATTTTCCTAATAGGGGACATTTAAATGCAACTGATAAGTCAGAGAGACCACGTTTATTAGCTGACTAATGTAGAAGGTCTTCTTTTTTTTCTCCTCGGATTGTTTTATTTGTGTACAAATGTTGCAGACAGATGCACATTGAAATAATCAGGTGAGGTCATCACAGTCCAATAATACACACAATGCAGTAGTGTATAGCAACATGTTTTAATATAAATACGATAAGATAAAAAAAAAAATAACCTTGTGATGTTGTAGTAATGGGGTAAAGTATGTACCACAAACAGTTTTTTTGTGTTTGTATGTCTGATTAGGTGATGCAAAATGGGCTAAAATCAGAGACAACACTACTTGGTTTTATTCAAACTGGAGTGTCAAGCCTGCATACATATTCATATATGATATCTAATGTAGGCTAGATGCCTGCACACTGTGCTTAGGTTCAGAGAGAAAGTATTTGGTACGGGTGTATTGACAATGCTGTGGTTCCCTCCTCAGCGGATCAGCAGGATATTGCTTTGTGGAAATGGCAGATGAGGCCACAGTCGATCGCTGTGTTCAGAGGCTCAATGGGAAGCCTGTTCCTGGCTCCAATCCTGTAAGTGCAGCAGATTCAATCATGCTGTTATCTTAATATAAAATAAATGTATGTATTTTTTTTTTCTGTCTTTGTTTCTGCACAATTGTGCCAGATTTACTTAGGGGAAAAAAACTTAACCAGCATGGCCCCCCACCTTGATCAGAAGTGATAGACATACCTTATTATGACATTTTCTCCCTAATGAAGGTGGTTAAGGCTGTTTATAAAATGACTTTGTATGACGCTGGTGTGAATAAGCACAGTTAGGAAGTAACGGGCGAGTGGGATAAGACCTTTACTGGTTGGTGGAGGTATGTAAACATACAAAAAGTTTTCTTACACTAATTTATATTTGTTTTCTAGCAATACCTCCATACTACACGACAGGGCTGATAGCAGGTACTAAATGAGGCTTTTTCTGTTTCTGTTGCTTACAGCCAAGAAAGTTTAAGCTGAACTTTGCAACATACGGGAAAAGGCCAGAACCAGGGTAAGAACTAGAAGACATTGTGGATAATGAGTAATCACAGTTAAACAAAAACAATTATTATATATTATAAACGTGACATCATAGTGGGATTTAGATATTAATTTGTCTTTCAATTTCAAATTTTAATTTCTTCAGGCCAGAATTTTCAGTTTTTGTTGGAGACCTCACATCTGAAGTTGATGACTACCAGCTTCATCAGTTCTTCTTGAAGAAATTCCCATCTTGCAAGGGGGGCAAAGTCGTGACTGACCCATATGGAAACTCGAAGTATGTGGGACCCTGTTCTGCGGTCACGTCACCCATTTTACATATTTGTGATTTTCCTTTTTAATAACTGTCACGTCAGGATCATTTGGATTGGCTGGGCTGTGACTGGTCTGTTGTCACGGCCACCAACATATGCTTGATTTATTTATTTTTTTCTTGTCTTCTGTCATGATGAAATTATTATTATTATTATTTTTCCGTTTTATTTCAACTCCTGTTTCTTCCTCCTTTCCAAACCAAAACGCGGACAGAAAATTTCGTGGTTGTGGTGTGTTACAGTTATGACAAATCTGCTAAAACTATTGTTTCCCCCATATAGGGTAAGCAAGAGCAACACACATTTCAAGTGATGCTACTTCATATTAAAAGTAAAAAACAATGTTTCAGTTCTACCATATAATAAAAATTTATTTTCAATATTACGTATTTATTTTGCATGATACGGCGCAGTCTGACCGAGGAAGCCACCCTGACCTTTCAGTGCTCTGTTTGACCCTGCAGAGGCTACGGCTTCGTGAAGTTCAGCGATGAGAACGAACAGAAGAAAGCCCTCGAGGAGTTTCAGAACGCTTCAGGACTGGGGGGAAAGGCCATCCGGATAAGCATCGCTGTCAATAAGGGGTACACTTCACATCTATAAATCCTAACTGTTGTCAAATTGAGGATCTTGGCTTATGATTGCAGGGGGATTTTCCATCGATGCTATTTCTGGATGCATTAAGCAAGTTGTATTGCTTTTTCAAATGTCCAATCTGTGTTTTTCAGCCCCAAATCCAACAGCTATCACAACCAGAACCAAAACTACAGTAACTACAACAACTACAATAATTATCAGCAGTCCTACTACCAGCAGCCCTACCAGAACTACTACTCACAGTGGGGCTACGATCAGTACAACAACTACAGCAACTATGGGTATGGTTCCTATGGCAACCCACCGCCCGTCCCGCCCCATGGAATGATGGGCCCTCCACCACCTGTGGGGATGCCCCCTATGCCCCCTGATATGCAACCACCCACAGAGGTCATTTTTCATCTTTTTTTTTTTTTTTTTGGTTCATTGTTGTACAGGTCTGGTGGGGATATGTCCTATGATTAATTCTAATTTCTCACCCTCTTTAATTCACAGCAGCCACAGGAGTCTGTCGCGGAAGCTGAAGAAGAATACGCCGAAGGTAATGCCATTGTCACTTGTGTCGTTGTGACGCTCGAGCAACACGTTTCAAGTTCGTTTCAAAAGCCTCTGTTTATCTCCCCGTGCAGACCCAAACCCCCAGGTGGACGTGGACACTCTCAACAGGCAGTACATGGAGCAGAGCGAGGAGCTGTACGACTCGCTCATGAGCTGCCACTGGCAGCCGCTGGACAGTGTCACCTCCGAGATCCCCGAAAGCAGCTCATGATTCAGCTCGTGTGACTCGACCTCCCATTTTTAAAGGGACATGCCTTTTTAATGCAACATATAATGGGTCAATACAAATAACATTGAGTTCCCCCCATGTGTTTTCAGACTGTCCCTGATGTGATTTGTCCACCTTTACTTGTGCATGTCAATTTTTCACATTTCCTGAAAGAATGCGTTGTAAGTTGTAAGTTTTTTTTTTTTTTTTTTTAATATAAATATTATTTTGTGGGACACATTTATAGAGCTCACTGGTTTATATGAAGAATGATATAAAAAAAAAAGTGTGCTTTTATTCTCCCCAAAAATAATTTTGAAAAATGTTTGCAGTCGTTCCTTTCTGTGCATGTTATGAGCGACCTGAAGCATCCGGCCTGCGTTCGCCTCTTCTTCGTGTCCATCAGAGTCCCGATGTGTCTCTGTCCTCTTCACCCCGGCTGTCAACCTCCCAGGAACTCGCGCCGTCAGCTTCAGATTATGGTTTGGTTTTGACATTTTGAAGATATTTTTGTAATAAATGAATGTCTTGAAATTGTCTTTTATTAAGAGTTTTTAGAGTATTATGACGGTGGCTTGAGGTTATAAGTTGCGAATCAAAAAGTTCCCATCTGAGATTTCTTCAGAAACGAAGTCTGATGTTCCTGCTGTGTCTGCTTTATTGCGATCAAGGGAAATCAAGGTAAATGCAGACAACGAAATATTTCATGGCCCCTATGACGTCATATTGACTGTAGACGATAGGCGCAACACATTTTCAACGACATTACATTTAAGGACGCGCCTTTTGAAAACTCACTGTGCATACAGACAATGCTGACTTGTAAATGATGAAGCGCCGATCTGCTTAACATCGGAGCCGTAACCCTTGTCGCTGCCCGACTTGGACTGCGCATGCGCAGCGGTAAGGGGTTCGGTTTAGGGCGTGGCTTTTGGAGCATGAATGCGCAGTCCAAACCGGGTTACCGGTCCGACTCGGGTGACCAGAGCGACAACCCTAACCTAACCCAACCCTCACCATGGATACGGTGACCAGCCAGACAGCACGGGGGCGAAAATTCCTCCTTATATATATATTATGTATTATAAATTAAACAAAAGGAACATCTAAATTAAAAGTGCAAGTGGTTTGGGTTTTAGGGGCTTGAACTTGGTTATCATCTCGACTGTCTGTTGCTGAAAGGCAGCAGGGAGACTGGACACTGGACCAGTAAATGAATCGCTGCGTTTAATGTGTTTTATAGATGCATTGTGCTTTTTCAGCATTTAATTTCTACCATTTTACTGTGGCGGTAAACGCGCGGTCAGGTGATTCGTTTTCATTAGCGCTAAAATGGAAGCGGATTCGGTGAAACGGACGCTACAGTCTGGCATTACAAAAGCCTGTGGAAGCATGTTGGTTCAGTTATGTAGAGCCACAATGTTGAATTCGGGCTTATAAAACTGTACTTGATCGGTCAGTACCAGAATAGCTAAAGTGATGTGATACACAGCACACGGTGCACACAGTGAAATGTGTCTTCTGCATTTAACCATCACCCTTGGTGAGGAGTGGGCAGCCATGACAGTCACCCGGGGAGCAGTGTGTGGGGACGGTGCTTTGCTCAGTGGCACCTTGGCCGATCGGGATTCGAACCGGCAACCTTCTGATTATGGGGGCCTCTTTCTTAACCACTAGGCCACCACTGACCAAATCTGGACCACGGCCAATCAGAGGCCAGCCCCACCCTTCACAACCTCTGACTGGTTTAGAATACGACACATGGGCCTAACACGTGTTGATTTTAACATTGTTGCCAGATGTTCGATAATTATCCTATTTGTACGATCATTTTACCCTCGGTACGATAAGATCAGTAATTCCAGAAATCCCATAATGTATGATCATTTCACCCCTTCAGGGGTTTCAGATCTCAGTTTTCATCTGGCTGTGCAGCTGTTCTTGACTTGTTCATGCCTAGTCTGTTTTTGTAGTTGCACCATTGAGAAATTTGGTCGCACTCTAGAGCCCTGGTTGTGATGCTGTAATTTTTTGGCGTGGAATTTCCTCGACTTAAAACGCACACAGCCCAAACACATTTTGAGCCACCGGTAACTTTATTATATTACTTTTGCCGAGGCTCTTCATGGACCTGTGGCGTTGGCTTCGCTGTGTGAATTTGAGCCGCCCTCTTTCTTCTGTGAGGTCAGCAGTCCCAAGCCAGGCCGGCCAGGGCAGTACCAACTGGGCCCCATCCGATACCAGCCCTGGTACAGCACCCGCCACGTTAGGCACCCCAGGGCGCCGCCTATGAGCTGAGACGGGAATTGTGGGAAATAGGCCAGCAGGCACAGCAGCAGGAAAATCCAGAGGCCCAGCAGCAGCGTGCAGAACAGGAAGAGGATGCGCAGCGGCGCCCCCGAGGGCCCGCCCAGGGCCAGGTAGGGCCCGAAGATGGCGGTCTCCTCTGCCAGCAGCAGGCAGCACAGGCAGAGCAGGAAGGCGTCTTCTGACACCTCGTAGCCCCGCCACAGCATGCCGGCGCTCAGGCAGGACGCCTTGGTCTCGGCCTCTCGCAGCAGCAGCAGCGGCGCCTGGTCGGCCTCGGGGGCCCCCGCGCCCGCCTGGCCCTCCAGGCCGCCCTTGATGGTCTCGTAGCAGCTCCCCGTCGCGTTCTCCAGCATGCTCAGCAGCTTCCGGGAGCCCTGCCACAGGCCCCCCGCGACAGCCAGCCTGGAGAGGTGGCGCAGAGAGAGGTGGGCCGATCGGCGCAGGGAGAAGGACAGCAGGAAGACGAAAGAGCCCACAAAGACACAGGTCCAGCCCCAACCTGAGCGCAGGAACACCCTGACGGAGAAACACAACGTCATGCATCCTTTTTAAAGCATGATGTGATGAAAGGAAAGACACTGCAAAAGTTTTGGCGCGTCATAGCCACAGCACTGTTGTCCCCTAAAATACCGAAGTGTCCCGTATGTGACTAATTTGACAAAGTTTTCCTGATATTTCTGAGTTGGGGTGAACACCGCATCATCCCGTCCACAATTTGTATGAAGAACGTTGTTGTATTTGTAGGGTATTAGTAGCCGAGTGGTTCAAACCCCACTTACTACCATTGTGTCCCTGACCAAGACACTTAATCCTGAGTGTCTCCAGGGGGGGACTGTCCCTGTAACTACTGATTGTAAGGCGCTCTGAAAAATGCTGTAAATGGATTGATCAGGCGATGGCGATTTGCAATTGACAATTTCATTAGCAATTGCAGTTTATAAAATTTTTTTTATATTTCGTTTGTTTCTGTTTATTGACAATAAAGTAATTCAAATATCACGTGCAATATCTTTTACTTTCTTGATATCATGGTTTAAGTTATAATTTAACTCCTGTGGGGTGTCACTTGGCCCTTGTGGCAAGGCCCCGCCACAGTGTTTGTCCTGTATTTTTCTGCATGGAATGTGGCAACCCTGCTTATAATATCAACATACCCACAGTGCATTGCAGCATGCAGCGACTGGCATAGCTCAGCGTCCTCACCTGTAGAGGAAATGGGTCTTCTTAGCAAAGACGCTGTACTGGGAGACCCAGAGACTCAGCGCCGGCCCAAAAATGACCAGAACCGAGAGGAACAGGTGGAAGTGGCGCCTGATGGTGGCGTGGCCGAGGACCCCGGCCACCAGGTCTGTTACGACCACCAGGACGAGGTTCGGGAACATTTTGTCTCTTCAAAATGTTGTTCAAAATGTTGACCTCTCACATCAAGCGAGACGGAGCTTTGTCTTGGCAACAATCCCGACGTTAGAAGCACGCAGTACGCCGACGCGCCACAGTGGCTGCCCGACACTTGCGAAATCCTGACGAAGCGAAGAACTGTCATCCGGAGGTTCCGGAGGTTTGACCTTCCACAGGTTCTCCGCCTCACGCTTGGTTCCCTGGAGCAACGCTTCCTCCTCCCACGGTTCCTTCCCGTCAACGATCTGGGACGAAGCCCCGTCCTCGCCGTCCCCCCGCCCCCCCTCCCCGAGCCTTTCACCTCCCGTCTACACACCCCCAGCGCCACCCACCTCCCCGCTGTCATGTTCCAGACCGACAGGATTTGTCACTTTGGCCAACGTGAGCGCACTTATTGTGCTGAAGAAGCCGACTTGCGAGTGGGGAGGTGTGGCACGTTTTAAAACCTGTGCCCCGCTGGCCCACTCTCCGGCGTGTAAATGTCAGAGTATCAGTTCCACAGGGCGTGGGGCACGGGCCCGCGCTATTTTTAATCTGTGACCTCTGCGCAGCGTCGCTGTGCTCCCCCCACCGAGGCCATTCTGGCCATTCTTAGACGCAGCTGCTGGCTCGGGTGCCTGTTTCTGTCCGTCACCCGCGCTTCACAAACGGCAACCATGAGCTGGACAACCATGCATTATCCAGTGGCTCAGAGTCCAATGTACACGTGGGCAGAGGAGGCCTAGTGGTTAATGAAGCGGTTGCCGGTTCGAATCCCGATCCGCCAAGGTGCCACTGAGCAAAGCACCGTCCCCACACACTGCTCTCCGGGCGCCTGCTCACCAAGGGTGATGGTTAAAAGCAGGGGACACATTTTGTTGTGTCACCGTTTGCTGTGCTGTAGTGTATCACAATCACTTCACTTTCACATATAATATCTTTTTTTTAAATATTTTTTTTCACAGTCACACTTTAAATATTAATAAAGGTTTAAATACATGTAGTATTTCATGCACAGTTAGTTGCAAGGTCATGTGACCAGCTCCTGATGAACGACTTGTCCTTAGGAGGTAAGATGTCAGCACTGGTGTTCTAAAGTTCTGCAACTGCATGTCTACATTTTTGTAGGATTATTATTGATCTGCATTACAACTTCTGTCTCTTACGTGTCTGTCTGTTGATATGGTAAATTAGCGAATAAAAGGGAATGTTAGAATCTCACAAGTAGGGCTCAGTAGGGTTTATTAATACTGCGGATCCGTGGATCTGCCCTCTGTTGTACTGCCATCTGCAGGACATGCAACTGTAATCACGCAGGAACGAAGCTTGCACGACGTGTGATACCTAGAACGTGTGAAGTCCACATGGAGAGCATGCAAACTCCACACACGCAAGGAGATGTGTGGGTGTGTCAACACTCGACCGGTAGTATAGATGAAAAGACGGCGTACAGGTTTTACTGGATTCATCGTACAACCTTCTGCCAGGAAAATAACTGAGACTGTTGAAATGTTTTGGGGGAACTGGGCAGTGCACTCACACATGAAAACAGCGCCCCCTTGCGGGCGACCTGTGTTTCCCCCCCACTGCATAGTAGAGCTGTCATTGGGCCTAAAAAGTTAGGCTAAATTACACTAGACTAAGAGGGAAGGCATGTGAGCAGGTTTAAAATGTAATGGCAAGTCTAGCTTCCATTTGTCTCCTCAGCATCTATTTTTGCATCTCTCTTGCGATAATTAAAACGCATCACCTGACGACGGTGGCCGAGAATAAAGCGAATTTACAACATGCGAAGCTAATTTACAAGCAGAGAATCATACAGAATCATACATTCACTCACTCACTAACTCACTCACTCACTCCAACAGTCAATTTAGAGTCACCAATCCACTTAGCGTATACCCCTCTGGATGGTGAGAGGAAACCAGAGAATCTGGAGGACACCAGCACCAACACGGGGAGAACATGAAAACTACCCCATGTTTGAAGCATGTCCTGCTTTGAGTTTTGAAATAACAGAAAGAGAGAACAGCTCCATCTGGTGGTCATGGGTGGTAGTAGCCTAGTGGGTAACACAATCGCCTATGGACCAGAAGACCCAGGTTCAAACCCCACTTACTACCATTGTGTCCCTGAGCAAGACACTTAACCCTGAGTGTCTCCAGGGGGGGACTGTCCCTGTAACTACTGGTTGTAAGTCGCTCTGGATAAGGGCGTCTGATAAATGCTGTAAATGTAAATGTAAATGAAGCGTCCATCTTGAGAATACTAAATGCAGCTATGTAATTATCGACACTGCTTCTGCACATATAACCTGCATGTTTTGAGAACACACAGGTTCTGCGCAGGGCCGCCGGAGGACGTTTTACACAGTTAAGAGTTAAGACTGTCTGTGTCACTGCAGTGCTTGCTTTCCAGCTGTCTTGGCATCTTTAAATATCTTTAATATACCCACATGGGCTCCTTTTTGTCTTTAAAACCCTTGTCTAAGCCTTTGTGGAAAGTCTGTGCCTGTCTAAAGAGATCAGAGGCCTTTCCATGTCTACCACCTCATTTACGGCGTCATGTTAAATCAGCCTCCAGTTGACACTTAAAACTTCAGCGGTTACTAACAGCAACACATTAATATTCTTTTACATTATTTTATATTGATTAATATTCTGTTTCCAATTTTAATGTAATACTTACAGTTTGTAAAATGGACCTATAGTAGCACTGAAAAATGTTTCTTGGTCTAAATTGAAAGCATTGTGCTGTAGGTCGTGACGAACCATGCCAGGAACTTGGATCTAATCTTCTGCTACGGCTCTGACCGACAAAACCAGCAGCTGCATGGCTGGGTGGTGCTCTGCTCTGTCCACATGATGGAATATCTGATAAGTCCTTGCAGATGGGGATAATAAGCATGCACTAGTGTCCCCTGAGTTTCCATTCAGATTTTACATTCGGATCAACGCTTTGTGCCACTAATGGATCAGAGATGAGATGGGAGCCCAAAAGGAACATTCAAATTATTCCACAGAACTAGGAGCAAATTTAGAGCATTCAAGACTATTCTGTTTTTCTCAATGTATTTCTGTATATTAACACCAATGAGTCCACAGTATGAACCATTTCAATGCTGTGGTCAGTTAGATGAGACGTCCAATGAAAAGCTCAAGCACAGACCAATATATCCCAACAGTGATGGACACATTAATTACATTCTGAAAATACCCTGAATACAAAAATGTGACCAATAAGCAGAATGTTTGGAGAATTCTCTCTTTAAGATCATGACAGATCGACACACTACTGTTAGCCTCATTAATATAGGGAGACGTGAGAACCAAATGGGCGTAAGTGGTGGTAGTAGCCTAGTGGGTAACACACTTGCCTATGAACCAGAAGACCCAGGTTCAAACCCCACTTACTACCATTACGACCCTGAGCAAGGCACTTAACCCCGAGTGTCTCCAGGGGACTGTCCCTGTAACTACCGATTGTAAGTCGCTCCGGATAAGGGCGTCTGGTAAATGCTGTAAATGTAAAATTGTCATGATCCGGACCGGCAGGGGTTGACTCCGGATCCGGACCGTGGTTTCATGTTCGTCCTGTGTAATGTTCCCTGATCGTGTTCACCTGCTTTCTATTTATATAATTGTATAAAACTATCCTGTTCGTGTCTGTTCGCCATCGGGTCATTGTGCGTGTTTATGTTCCCTTGTCTCGTGTATTTTGTATTAAACCCCTGTCCTGTGATCGTGCGAATGCGTCCTCCTTCATCGCCATGTCCAGCCCACCCGTGACAAAAATGTAAATGAAAGTGAAATTTTGGGTAAAATTGAGATCTAGATATTAAAAGAAAGTTACTGGGAAAATGATATGACTACATTCTTAATCATATTTGTAATAATTAGTAATAACAAAACCCAATGACTTAACACTGTCAGGATTGACTGAAGCTGTGTTTATCGTCCGGTGGCCAATCCTGACGGCGCATAAAGGCCGGACATTTCCGCCCCTTTGGAAGGGACGGCATTTTTGTGGACTCTACACGAACCAGACTTTATGTGTTATGTTGTGAGGTCTGGCAATCGCCACACGCCTGCGGGTTTGTTTAAGTTTATTCCCCTTTATTTCCCGTTTTGGCCACCGCGCCATTCTTTATTTGTGTTTATTGTTTGTTTAATAATAAAAACCCTTCCCAGCATGTCAAACCTCTGCGCTTCCTTCCCCCGTAAGTCCGTAGTCGTGACAAACACAGTAGCAGTTGATGCCGAAAATGAGCTTGTGACTAAAGCAATAAGAAATATATATTTTTCAGTGTGTATAATGTCATCCATAAAATTTAAGACATGTGGTTTGTTTAAAAAAAATTAAATCAAATAAAAGTCAGATCCCAAATTAGAACCCATATGGTTCTTACCCATAGACAAGAACTATTTCAGGACTGTTGAAAACCAACCCAGTTGTCTAACTTAATGTGGCTGAGAGAAGCCAAGAATGTGAAATGCTGCTATCACAGCAACTGTTTGCTGCGTTGAAGAGGCTTGAACAACATTTTTACTACAGTGTTGTTTTATTAAATTAAGTTTTCAGTTTTGTTATAGAAATTATATAGAAATAGAGTCAACTCGTGACTGATGGTGTACGTGAAAAGACAAAATTATTCTTCTAGGTGGCAGATCTGGGTTCATCATGAAGGTTTCCACCAAGCAATTAAATTACACTATTAATGTTATATTATACTTAATATAATAATATATGGCATTAATAGTGTTTATTTTGCATGTTTTTGCCCTGTGATGTAACATGCCGTGATATGTGGTCCATCCCTCATAGATGAGAAGAGAGACCTCGGAGAGTCCCGTGAGAATCACCGTGCACGTACTTCTCCTCATCTGAACGCCATTAGCATGTAGCTGGTCTGCACGTGCCACCTTCTTTCACGCTGTCACACAGGAGCTGGAGAAAACACACAATACAGATATTATTAGAAACAAATCAGAAATATTTGAACCATCAGTGAAGAAGTTCATAGCTTGTATGGATGCATGGTTAAACTTGAAAGAGACGATGACCGTGAATTAATAATGAACAAGGTAAGGGTGCTGAAAAATGATGGAAAATAACTGACCTTGGAGAAGTGGTCACCTGAGGGACATGGGCCTGACGACAGTCCTCTTCGGAGGGCAGCAGCTCACGCCCCCCTGATAACACGATGAGAACAGTCAGCAGCTCATCAAGTCCTTATCACCTCATATCTCACAACATGGAGAAGTTCTGGCAGCTTTAAATATACACCGTATAAATATAGCAACGTGACACACACGCAAAAATGAATGAATGCAGAACCTAATGCATAAAACCAAAATCCATTTACCTATAACTATCAACTAGTTCATGTAGTCTAAATACGGCCTGTTTATCAGGTGTGTCCAAATATCATCAGCAACAGAGAAGGCTTGGTAGATATTTATAAATGCATATTGAGATCATTCACTGTGTTTTCATTCATCATTTCATGTTATAAAAATTCGTACCAGTAGCTGAGAAGAGAGGCGTAATATCCTTGTTGAGAGTCTATGATCAGTCTGTTCGGAAATCCTCTCCCTTGTGTGTGAAAGATGTTCAGACATTTGTGAATTGTGTTATTACATCACAGATTACAACACAAATAAGGCCAAAGATAACCAGTTTTAATCATGAACTGTTAGTTGAGTGAAGGGCCAGTGGTTGGGCATTAGGCCCTATTTAGATGAAGGTATTTAGCATTAGTGTATAATTTATGGTGTAACTGATGTTCTATGGGATTCACTAGAGGAGTTTACCTCATTTGTTACCTAATCAGGACCTTGCGAACTCATCTGAAATCTGTCTGTTCACCCCATCAGCAATCACATGCAACCTTGAGGAAGCCATGAGCGTTTCCTCCCTGTCCTTTTGCCCCCATATTGCTAATCTGTCCAGATTATGTTTGTGACCTGGATCTGGGTTGTAACACATGGTCACAGGTTCAAACCCCACTCATTTGTAAGACACTTGTAAGACACATGCTGTAAATGTAAATGTGTTGTGTAATTTGTAGTGTAATTCACTACTGGCCCCATCCAGCCTCTCCAACTAATCATTTACATTTACATTTTCATTTAAGGCATTTGGCAGAAGCCCCTAATGTGCTTCCATGTTACAATCAATGAAGTGATGATGAATACAATCTGAATGACACGTGAATACAATCTTTTATTCACTCTGTTGTAGTTTCAATACATAAGACAGACAATAAGAAGTTTACAAGTTAATCTAAATATTCTCTGAAGAGGAAGGTCTTGAGCTGCCATTTGAAAATACTCAGTGACTGAGCTGTTCTGGCCTCGAGGGGAAGTTCAATCCACCACCGAGGGGCCAAGACCGATTATCCAGCTCCAGTTAGTCTCAAGGAACACATGCATCTATACTCTCTTTTTTGGCACCTTGGTGTTGAAATGAACTCCAGTAAGATCTTCAAATGATGTCTAAAGACCTACCTACAAATGCTGAAAATGCAAATGTAACATGCCCAACATTTTGTTGGTTCGTCATCTGACCACTTTAGACATAACCGATGCTCACGTCCCAACATTCTCAGGACCAAATATAATTGAGACAACAGAAACATGGCAGGCTGCTGAAAGGCCATGACTGCATAAAATACGATTTGACCGTTTTGGGTTTCTGCCTGGAGTTCTAAACATGTCGTAATGACAGGAGTGATAATCTGAAGCTATGGGCTGCACCACTTGCCTTTGCCACTAAGAGGCTGCCAATCACAGGGCCCTGCCCTCTTAGCACAAAAAATAGTCACAGAGGGACCTATCTGTTTTGTTATAAATAAACTCCAGCCATATCGTAGAGAGAGAGAGTGAGAGATCGAGCGGCCTGGCCATTTACTGCACTGAGGCTGGAGCACCATCTGTGTGGCTCCGGTGCAGTGAATGTGACCTTGGTCCTGTCTGAAACCAGGAAGACAAATGGACTGATGTGGGTCTGAACAAGGTGGACAGTCTGCTCATTATATGCGTGTCACACTGTCTCTCTCGTTGCTCTTTAACGGGCCCTAAGACACAATTGATGTGTAAGTTTTGCAAAGAACATAAACCTGTTGAAGTTTACATGTGTGCCTGGTGTTCCACAGAATGTCACAAATGTCTTCTCAAGATCTTTGTCAGTAGAAGAGGTCAACAAACTCCACCGCCGGAACCCCTGGAACCACCGCCGCTCCAGGGATACTGAAGCAGAAATTCTAGAATGGACTTAAATTAATATAAATGTGAAACATTAACATCTTTTATGCATAAATGGGAGACTTTATACTCACACGGTAAAAAGAAACTGATGGGGAGCAGCTCCGTCGCTTAATTGTGTCAAGTGGCGAAAGCAGAACAAATTGCACAACGCAAAAAATATAGTTCACTGTAAGTATAAACTAGTAGCAAGCAGGTCAAAATGCAATTAAAGGGTTGATTCGATGAATCGTAGAGTAAACTGATAGGGAGAGAGAGTGAGTGTGTGTGTGATGTATATATCAGACGCTGGGAACGTGCGGCACGTGAGCGACTCGGGGGCAGAATTCCAGCCTGTAGGCCCTGAGTGGAGCTGAAGGAAACACACCTCTAAGTGCCCGAACACCTA
Source organism: Denticeps clupeoides (assembly GCF_900700375.1). Classification (NCBI taxonomy): domain Eukaryota; kingdom Metazoa; phylum Chordata; class Actinopteri; order Clupeiformes; family Denticipitidae; genus Denticeps; species Denticeps clupeoides. Next base: position 4,087,387 of record NC_041710.1, read on the forward strand.
AGGGTGGTATGTGTGTGTGTGTGTGTGTGTGTGTGTGTGTGTGTGTGTGTGTGTGTGCGCATCAGGGAGTGGTGACCACAGGACCAGTAGTACTTGGCCTTTTAGGGTAGGGGCAGCAGGGATTATATATTTGATCTCTGCCAGGGTTGGTCTCCTCAGTACGGAGCAACACGGTCTGACTGCTGCTCCTGACCTTGGGTCAGTGAGTCAATGTGTGTGTAGGCGGCGCATGATGGGGCTGGATCATGTCGTTGCATTCTCGTTTCAGGACGCCTCTGATGAGCTGATGATTGTTTCTTTGTTTGTTTCAGGCCTAGCCGTGAACTTCTGGACTCTCACACAGTCTGTGGTCAGTGGTGGTGGTTGAAATCCTCATTCCAAACGGCATAACCGCTGAACTCTTTCTACCTTGTCGCTTTTTTTGACCTCCAGTCCTAGAGTCGCCATGGGAGACGCAGAGATGTCCGTGTTCGGGGTCGCGGCTCCGTACCTGCGGAAGTCCGAGAGGGAGCGCTTGGAGGCGCAGACGCGACAGTTTGACATGAAGAAGGAGTGCTTCGTGCCCGACCCTGTGGAAGAGTTTGTAAAGGGTTCTGTCATAAACCGGGAGGGGAACACGGCAACCGTGGAAACTCAAAATGGGAAGGTGAGATGATCAGACGTGACATAATCACATTAAAATGTCAAAAGTCTAGAAATGCGCCTGACTAAATTACTTTCTTTAATTCCAGACCGTAACTGTGAAAGACTCGGACATTCTGCAACAGAACCCCCCAAAATTTGACAAGATTGAAGACATGGCCATGCTGACTTTCCTCCATGAACCCGCCGTGCTGTTTAACCTCAAAGAGCGTTACGCAGCATGGATGATCTACGTAGGTTTCGTTTCTCTCAATCAGGTTCTTCAATATGATTTCCTCTCGGTCAACAGATCTTTTCTGCTGTCCCACAGACCTATTCTGGCCTCTTCTGTGTCACCGTCAACCCCTACAAGTGGCTGCCGGTGTACGACCACGCAGTGGTCCTCGCCTACCGGGGCAAGAAGAGGAGTGAAGCTCCTCCTCACATCTTCTCCATCTCTGATAACGCCTATCAGTACATGCTGGCAGGTAATGCTCGGTCAGTCATAATGTGGATAAGGTCGAAATGCTAAGGGCACCATACGTCAAGGGTGGGAGAAGAAATAAAAGTAGAACATTCTTAAAACTAGTTGGTGTGAAATGAATGTAATATGAAAAGAACACGCAACATGAATTTACCTGCTTAGTAAAAGCCTATTAAATAGTAGTAGTAATAATAATAATGATATGTAATTTTCTGTTAATATTCACATTCATAAACCTTACATTTACGGCATTTATCAGGCGTCGTCTAGTAGGGACATAATGATGCACTGTGAACTGGCTAAAAGCCGACATAAATGTCTGGTCGGGATAAAAATGAACCTGTGAAATGAATTTATATTGAAAAGCAGCACACAACAGTCGGCAACACAGGAATACAGTAATATGAACATTGTGTTGAGGCAAGTCGGACTGTCCCCAGATCGAGTGTTTTATCCACTCAATAGCCACGTCACACATCTGCTGGGTCACATCAGGCCAGCTGTGTCCTTCTGTCCCCTTAGACGGACGTCCATCCTGATACACATGCAACACGTTTCAGATAGGATCTATGGTTATAAAATTCACTTTTAGTTGCAGTTTTGACTTCTCTAGATACTGTATAAATCCTTATTTTTACATGTCTGTGATTTTATCCACAGACCGGGAGAACCAGTCAATCCTCATCACGTGAGTGGAACATTCTGGAGATGCTTAAAAATTTTTACTGAGTGCTTTAAATCAGAAGGATGCCTACTTCATGATATTTCAATTCATCAGGACCTCAAAGAGGCACCAAGAGACATCCACACACTCTTTAATGTGCACAAATATTCCCATTCAGAATTACATGTTACATCCTGTAATAATTGTGTTTTTTTTCACAAAGTTATTAATGTAATCTTGTTTGCCGCAGCGGAGAATCTGGGGCCGGGAAGACTGTGAACACGAAACGTGTCATTCAGTACTTCGCCAGCATTGCAGCGAGTGGCGGAAAGAAGGACACGGCCTCCCAGAACAAGGTTACAAAATCATGAAAGCTTTATTATGCGGGGCCCACTGTACTGTTTACTGTAACTGTGTTCAAGTCTTCTTTTGGCATAATTAAGAAAAAAAAAACGGAAAATCATTCAAATAGCCCCGTTGTGTTTTTAGGGTACCTTGGAGGATCAAATCATCCAGGCCAACCCTGCCCTGGAGGCCTTTGGCAATGCCAAGACCATCAGAAATGACAACTCATCAAGATTTGTGAGTTTCTGTTTTCTCGTGCAGCGCTACGTGGATCTTACATCCCCAAAGACACCGAGACATTAACACCAACTGGTGTAAATTCCTTCACCATCTAGGGTAAATTCATCCGAATTCACTTTGACACCCGAGGGAAGCTGGCATCTGCTGATATCGAGACATGTATGCTGTTATTATTCCTAATATTACAATGTGAACAATGTTTTCAATAGAGCGTCAGATAAACGGCCCGACATGCTTCTTTTGCCCCAGACCTTCTTGAGAAATCCCGCGTCACCTTTCAGCTTAAGGCCGAGAGGGACTACCACATCTTCTACCAGATCTTGTCCAACAAGAAGCCTGAGATCCTGGGTCAGTGCAGAGCCAGAGTCGGAGCGAGTAATGGAAGTGGTATAAAACCCTAACCTTTCTCTGCTCCTCTCTGTTCTTTTAATCTTTAGAGATGCTGCTCGTGACAGCCAACCCCTATGACTATGCGTTCATCTCTCAGGGAGAGACCACTGTCCCCTCGATCGATGACGCTGACGAACTGATGGCAACGGACGTGAGTCTCTGCCTGTGAACCTACTGTTGTTCCATCTTTGTTCTGACGCATGGGGTTCTGCCTACAGGAGGCCTTCGACGTGCTGGGATTCACACAAGAGGAAAAGAACTCTGTGTACAAGCTGACCGGAGCCATAATGCACTACGGCAACATGAAGTTCAAGCAGAAGCAGCGCGAGGAGCAGGCCGAGGCTGACGGCACTGAGGGTGGGTGACAAGAAGTGGTGGTAGTAGCCACTCACCTATGAACCAGAAGACCCAGCTTCAAACCCCACTTACTACCACTGTGTCCCCAAGCAAGACACTTAACCCTGAGTTTTTGCTTAATTTTTCTCTATTTTTTCCTTTTCCAATGTTTTCGCTTTTGCCACAGACGCTGACAAATCAGCCTACCTCATGGGCCTAAACTCTGCTGACCTCATCAAAGGCCTGTGTCACCCCAGGGTCAAAGTGGGCAACGAGTGGGTCACCAAGGGTCAAAATGTCCAACAGGTACGTAAAAATCAGACCCAAACGTTCACAGGAGTGATGTGCGAGGACTTTTTTGCTCATGCACTTTGACCTTTGACAGGTGAACTATGCAGTCGGTGCCCTTTCTAAAGCTGTTTACGAAAAGATGTTTCTCTGGATGGTGGTGAGGATCAACCAGTCCTTGGAAACAAAGCAACCCAGACAGTATTTCATTGGCGTACTGGATATCGCTGGCTTTGAGATCTTTGATGTAAGTGTCTGAAAAATGCAAAATATCAAAAGTGCAAAGCTGCAGAGTTAAGAATAAAAAATATATAATATATAATTGCACAAATCGACAACATGGTAATACAACTGCATAAAGACTCATGCTTGTTTTGCAGTTCAATACCTTTGAGCAACTCTGCATTAACTTTACCAATGAGAAACTGCAGCAGTTTTTCAATCACCACATGTTCGTGCTGGAACAAGAAGAATATAAGAAGGAGGGAATTGAGTGGGAGTTCATCGACTTTGGCATGGACCTGCAGGCCTGCATCGATCTCATTGAGAAGGTATGGTCAAGTAAAAATGCAATGTCACAAATATGAATTACATTTGATTCATTTTGCCATCTGTGAACATATATCATTGTCCCACCAGCCCATGGGCATCATGTCCATCCTTGAAGAGGAGTGCATGTTCCCCAAGGCCAGTGATGCCACCTTTAAAGCAAAGCTCTATGACAACCACCTTGGCAAGTCCAGCAATTTCCAGAAACCCAGGATTGTTAAGGGGAAAGCAGAGGCTCACTTTGCCCTGGTTCACTACGCTGGAACTGTGGACTACAACATCAATAACTGGCTTGTGAAGAACAAAGACCCCCTGAACGAGACGGTTGTGGGCTTGTACCAGAAGTCTTCACTCAAGTTACTTTCCATTCTGTTCGTCAACTATGCTGGTGCAGATTCAGGTATGACTACCACTGAGCAAAGCACCGTCCCCACACACTGCTCCCCGGGCGCCTGTCATGGCCGCCCACTGCTCACTATGGGTGATGGTTAAAAGCAGAGGACACATTTTGTTGTGTGCTTCACTTTCACTTACGTTACATAAAATGTAATAAGAGAAAAAATAAAACAATGAATGCAAGCCAACACCAATCTTGCCTGATGCATGTTGTGAAAAATACCTGCTTAAGTATGACAATGAATTCTTGAACTTTTCAGCAATGGCTGATGGAAAAAAGGAAAAGAAGAAAAAGGGATCTTCTTTCCAGACTGTGTCTGCACTACACAGGGTAAAACAGGGACCATTATAACATAATATTCATGATGTCTTGGAGTTCAAAGTTCATGTGACACAGTGACAATACCAGGACAATAATAGCAGTTTTGGTGTCACAGGAAAACCTTAACAAGCTGATGACCAACTTGAGGTCCACCCACCCCCACTTTGTGCGTTGCCTCATCCCCAACGAGACCAAGACCCCCGGGGCCATGGACAACCCTCTGGTGATGCACCAGCTGCGCTGCAATGGCGTGCTGGAAGGCATCAGGATCTGCAGAAAGGGCTTCCCCAACCGGATCCTGTATGGGGACTTCAAACAGAGGTGCTCCCGCTCTACAAGCTTGCATGAATCAAAGCACCACAATGCAAGACATCCACATTAATGTTCACTTTGCTTCCGGAAAGGTACCGCATCTTGAATCCTGCCGCAATTCCTGAGGGGCAATTTATTGACAGCAGGAAGAGCGCCGAGAAATTGCTGGCAACTCTGGACATTGACCACCAACAGTACAGATTTGGACACACCAAAGTACGAACTATGAAGTCTTCACAGAAAAGCTGGATGACCCTGCATTTCACTAAATATAAATTTTTTACGTCGATACAGGTGTTTTTCAAAGCTGGGCTTCTGGGTCAGCTGGAGGAGATGCGAGATGAGCGTTTATCTAAAATCATCAGCGGAATACAAGCCAGGTCACGTGGCCTTCTCTCAAGAATTGAGTACCAGAAGATGGTGGAACGCCGGTATGAGGAAGTGCTCGTTATTAGTAAAATAATCCATTCATTTTGTTTGTTCAGTTGTACAATGACTCGCTATTTTTCAATGTAGGGATGCGCTGCTCGTCATCCAGTGGAATGTCCGCGCCTTCATGGGGGTTAAAAACTGGCCCTGGATGAAGCTTTTCTTCAAGATCAAACCCCTGCTGAGATCGGCTGAAGCTGAGAAGGAGATGGCCAACATGAAGGAGGAGTTCTTAAAGCTGAAGGAGGCTTACGCCAAATCTGAGAGTCGGAGGAAGGAGCTGGAGGAAAAGATGGTCACTCTTCTCCAAGAGAAGAATGACCTCCAGCTTCAAGTGCAGGCGGTGAGTTCCGTCTTCTAACCATTGAACCATCACTGAAGGCAATGCCTTCACCATTGGGGACTGTGCTTCAAAATAGGAACAAGACAACCTGTGTGATGCTGAGGAGAGGTGTGAGGGGCTGATCAAGAATAAGATTCAGCTTGAGGCTAAATCTAAAGAGCTGACAGAGAGACTGGAGGACGAGGAGGAGATCAACGCTGAGCTGACAGCAAAGAAGAGGAAGCTGGAGGACGAGTGTTCAGAGTTGAAGAAGGACATTGATGACCTAGAGCTCACCCTGGCTAAAGTGGAGAAAGAAAAGCATGCCACTGAGAACAAGGTCAGAGATTTTCATAATTTCTGTGTTGCCTTGGTGAAGAAATGAAGAAATCAGGTTTCACGTTCGGACCTCTGCTGTGTGTCACCAGGTAAAGAACCTCACAGAGGAGATGGCAGCTCTGGATGAAATCATTGCCAAACTGACCAAGGAGAAGAAAGCTCTACAGGAAGCTCATCAACAAACTCTGGATGATCTGCAAAGTGAGGAGGACAAAGTTAACACACTGACCAAGGCCAAAATCAAGCTGGAGCAGCAAGTGGATGATGTGAGTATTTTGGGTAACAATAAATGACAGCAAAAACTTTGGGGCAGCTTGAGTAACCAATCCATTTATTTTTATTTCCTTAAGCTTGAAGGCTCTCTGGAACAAGAAAAGAAAATAAGGATGGATCTTGAAAGGGCGAAGAGGAAGCTGGAGGGTGACTTAAAGTTGACCCAGGAGAGCATCATGGACCTGGAAAATGATAAACAGCAGCTGGAAGAACGACTAAAAAAGTATGATTGAAAATCAAATATTAATTTCAATCACTACAAATATTAATAATAAACTAAAACTCGTTTATTAACTAAGCCTAGTTCTCCTAGACTACACATGAGATATCATTCAAAATGATTTTTTAGTCCAGGACTAGGCTGAAATCCATTAATTGACCTCATGAGTTTAATGAACTGCCATGTGCTGGATGTCCAACCAGTCTAGGTACTGATAAAATACAATAACCATTCTCTTCAGAAAAGACTTTGAGATCAGTCAGCTCAACAGTAAGATTGAGGATGAACAAGCCATTGTTGTGCAGCTCCAGAAGAAACTGAAGGAACTGCAGGTATTTTTTAAACCAACATGTCGCCCAACGTGAGTATCTGAGAAACAACGAGAAACATATTTCACTTATACATGGAGTTTATTGTTATAGGCCCGTGTAGAAGAGCTGGAAGAAGAGCTTGAGGCAGAAAGGGCAGCCAGAGCCAAGGTGGAGAAACAAAGATCTGATCTGGCCAGAGAGCTGGAGGAGATCAGCGAGCGTCTGGAGGAAGCCGGCGGAGCCACAGCTGCCCAGATCGAGATGAACAAGAAGAGGGAGGCTGAGTTCCAGAAACTGCGCAGAGATCTTGAGGAGGCCACCCTGCAGCACGAGGCCACGGCTGCTACGCTGAGGAAGAAACAAGCCGACAGTGTGGCTGACCTGGGAGAGCAGATAGACAACCTGCAGAGGGTCAAGCAGAAACTGGAGAAGGAGAAGAGTGAGCTTAGACTCGAGCTGGATGATGTGGTCTCCAGCATGGAACATGTCGTAAAAAACAAGGTAACATTAAAAACAGCCATCGAGGCCAATTGTGAAGCATTAATGCATAATTAACCCCACTTGAGGCTACTTCTTTTCTTCAGACTAATCTGGAGAAGATGTGCAGAACTTTAGAGGATCAAGTCAATGAATTTAGGAACAAGTGTGAAGAGCACCAGAGATCTTTAAATGATTTTACAACCCAGAAATCCAAGCTTCAGGCTGAAAATGGTGAGCGCAGCAACTCTGGTCATTGAGTTAAATAAGCATTGTGGCGAGAAAATTACTCAGTTCACACTAAACGCTTTTCCTGCTTTCAGATGAGTTGGGCAGACAAGCAGAAGAAAAGGAATCTCTAGTTTCACAGTTGACAAGAGGCAAACATTCGTACAGTCAACAGATCGAAGACCTCAAAAGACAGTTGGATGAGGAAGTAAAGGTAGTGGGCCGAACGGTTGGTAGTTAAAAGAGAGATTTATTAGACTAGTCATTGTCCTGATGTTATCCTGGTTGACCTTTAGGCCAAGAATGCACTTGCGCACGCAGTGCAGTCTTCTAGGCATGACTGCGATCTGCTCAGAGAGCAGTACGAGGAGGAGCAGGAAGCCAAAGCCGAGCTGCAACGTAGCCTGTCCAAGGCCAACTCTGAGGTGGCCCAGTGGAGAACCAAGTATGAGACAGATGCCATCCAGAGGACAGAGGAGCTGGAGGAGGCGAAGTACGGGCTTCAAGCACCCTTCATCCGAATGAATCGTTATTCACGCAAATAACAGAACAATAAAACTTCTGTTCTGTACCACTTTCCAGGAAGAAGCTGGCGCAGCGTCTGCAGGATGCCGAGGAAGCTGTGGAAGCAGTCAATGCTAAATGCTCTTCCCTTGAGAAGACCAAACACAGACTACAGAATGAGATTGAAGACCTCATGGTGGACATAGAAAAATCCAATGCAGCTGCTGCTGCCCTTGACAAGAAGCAAAGAAACTTTGACAAGGTCATCACAAAAACGTTTTTCCGTGTATATTGTTGCCAAGTCCGCAGAACATAGTTTGAATTTTGTTGTCTTTTTTTTTACCTCAAGGTCTTGTCTGAATGGAAACAGAAATTTGAGGAGTGCCAGTGTGAGCTAGAGAGCTCCCAGAAGGAGTCACGGTCTCTGAGCACTGAGCTCTTCAAGCTGAAGAACTCTTATGAGGAAACTCTGGATCATTTAGAGACATTAAAGAGAGAAAATAAAATTCTTCAAGGTAGAAAAAAAAAGATTTTTAAATCCAAATTTGAAGCAAATGCTTATAACCCAAAGTACTCTAATTGTATATCTGCAATTTGAACTTAATTTTCAGAGGAGATCACAGATCTGACTGAACAGCTTAGTGAAGGAGCGAAAACCACCCATGAGTTGGAGAAATTCCGCAAACAACTCGAACAAGAGAAGGCTGAGATTCAGTCTGCTCTTGAGGAGGCAGAGGCAAGTCGCAGAAAGTTATTTTATTTGCATTTTTCATTCGTTAAAACATTAATATGGCCTACATGTCATTGTTTTTTTATTTGAAAGGGTTCGTTAGAGCACGAAGAAGGAAAGATCCTACGAACCCAGCTTGAGTTCAACCAAATAAAGGCTGACATTGAACGCAAGCTCACTGAAAAGGACGAGGAGACGGAGCAGTGCAAGAGGAACATGCAGAGGACCATTGACACTCTCCAAAGCTCACTAGAGTCAGAGGTGCGCAGCAGAAATGAGGCCCTCAGGGTGAAGAAAAAGATGGAGGGCGATCTCAATGAGATGGAGATCCAACTCAGTCAGGCCAATAGGCAGGCAGCAGAGGCCCAGAAGCAACTCAAGGTTGTGCAGGCCCATCTGAAGGTGAGACATTCTCCAGTTAACTAGCTGACTGGATACAGATGATTGGAAGAGGCCAGTTAACAGTCAGCACCCTTGATCTGTCTCCTTCAGGACAGCCAGTTGCAACTGGACGATTCTCTACGTGACAGCGACGATCTGAAGGAGAACACTGCCATCGTAGAACGGCGTAACACTCTGATGCAGGCCGAGCTTGAGGAACTCAGGAACGTGCTGGAGCAGACTGAGAGGTGTCGGAAACTGGCTGAGCAGGAGCTGCTGGACATCAGTGAGAGGGTGCAGCTGCTTCATTCCCAGGTGAATTTCAGCCCTTTCACCCATTTCCCTCTAACACAACCTATATTTGAACTTCTCTGAAGCTGCAGCTGTAAATAAGCAATAAACTGGAGTGTAGTTGTCTGATAACAATGCTAATTTTGGCTGTCTAATCTCCAAATTAGTAATGCAATTGTATTTAACCCAGTCAATATGGTAAAGGTACCTAATAGAATAGACAAAAATGAAATTATCTTTCAGTCAACCCAATTTCATAATCAATTAATATCTTATTATTAAATAATTGTTACTTTATATACTCAAGAATACAATACATTAAATGAGAGAAAAGAACGTCTTGTGTCAATGAAAATGAAGAGACATTTTAGTATAATAAAAAATACTATACAAAATTATCAAAAAATTATCATAATAATTATGCTAAAATGTCTTTTCATTTTCGTTGACAAAATCAAGACGAGATGTTAATTTATTGAATTCTTGAGTATATAAAGTAACATTCATGTGTTGATGAAAACAACATTAAACTGGAATCATCTTTGGCCAGAGATGGGCATTCACAAAAGCAATACCTGGAGCCAGACCAGGAATTTTTGTTCAGTTGTGAATTAGTTCAAAAGGTCAACTGGCACTGAAAGTGGCAGCTTGATGGTTCAGAATTTGAACCCGCAACCTTCCTTTGCTTCCTTACCTGTCAAGCCCCCTACTTGCAACTACAAACTGCTATTTTCTGAGACTCAAGTTTCACCTCATAAACTCACTTTAACATGAAAAGTGAAGTTTACCATCCTTCCTCTGTCCACAGAACACCAGTCTCCTGAACCAGAAGAAGAAGCAAGATGCTGATATATCTCAGCTTCAGACCGAGGTGGAGGAGGCAGTGCAGGAGTGCAGAAACGCAGAGGAGAAGGCCAAGAAGGCCATCACAGATGCTGCCATGATGGCGGAGGAGCTGAAGAAGGAGCAGGACACCAGCGCCCACCTGGAGCGCATGAAGAAGAACATGGAGCAGACCATCAAGGACCTGCAGCACCGTCTGGATGAAGCAGAGCAGATTGCCATGAAGGGAGGCAAGAAGCAGCTTCAGAAGCTTGAAACCAGGGTATATTTTCAGTATTTACTCATAGTAAGATAAAATGCTTGTCCAAACTGAATCACGTGAAGCTATTTTGTATGCATTAATTTCAGGTCAAGGAACTGGAGGCTGAGGTTGAGATAGAACAGAAGAAGACAAGCGAGTCTGTGAAGGGCATTCGCAAATATGAACGTCGCATCAAGGAGCTCACCTACCAGGTCAAATGGTCATTTTCAAACAATAATAAGTCACAATTCTGTTAACATCCATTATTCATTTTGTCTGGGATTTGCAGACTGAGGAGGACAGGAAGAATATGGCCCGTCTCCAGGACCTGGTGGACAAACTGCAGCTGAAGGTCAAAGCCTATAAGAGAGCTGCAGAAGAGGCTGTAAGTTCTGTCCAAACCAGCACATCGAGTACATTCTCCCAGTGTAATTGTGCATGATACTTGTTCCACAGGAGGAACAAGCCAACACGCATCTGGGCAAATGCCGCAAGCTGCAGCACGAGCTGGACGAGGCGATGGAGCGAGCGGACATCGCCGAGTCTCAAGTCAACAAGATGCGAGCAAAGAGTCGCGACGTGGGCTCCAAGGTAAAAAATAGTTTTATTTTACAGATCACATTTCACCACCAGTCACTACCAGTCAAAAGTTTGACATTTTGGAGAATCCAATGCAAGAAACATATTTAGTGTTTGTTGTATCAGGAGAAAGTGAAGTATGTTTGATCAGAGTCGTCTCTTTTTTCATGGTTATCATCACATGACTTTACGTCTTACGCTTTTACCTTCGTGGCTACTTTGTTCACTATTGTCATCATCAAAAGCCGTTGGATGAGACTGTTCAGGACTGTAGGAAACTGTCCCCATTGTCCAACTTTAGGTAGTGAATAAGAAGACAAGAGTACATTTACATTTACAGCATTTATCAGATGCCCTTATCCAGAGTGACTTCAATCAGTAGTTACAGGGACAGTCCCCCCCTGGAGGGTTAAGTGTCTTGCTCAGGGACACAATGGTAGTAAGTGGGATTTGAACCTGGATCTTCTGGTTCATAGGCGAGTGTGTTACCGACTAGGCTACTACCACCCATATGAAGAGTATGAAATGCTGCCATCACAGCAAAAGTCAAATCTTCAGCTTTTGCCTTGTTTGACATTTATGTTGTTTTTTTTAATAACTTGTGTAATTTCATAGTCCTGTGTATTAATTTTCTTCTATAAAATGCAAGACCCACCATACAGAAAAGTTCTTCTGGTGTTACAACAAAAAAAAAAAACATTATGTTTTTCTAACAAGTCATTGTAAAGTGCTAATATCTTCCCACAATTCCCCAGATATTTGTAGATTTATCTGTTCTCGTATGTTATCATTTCTATTTTTGTTAGCACTTTTAATTCATTCAAAGCTCAGCGCTGAATCAAGAAATTTTGATAGAAAAAGGACTGAAAAAGGATTTATAAAGGACACCACATGTATGAAATATGAACATTGGTCTCATCGATCTGTATTCTGTGTTTTCTTTCCTTTCTCTTCTTTTCTACAGAAAGGGTTCGATGAAGAGTGAGCCCCAGGCCATTTCTGAAAATGATTAACGTAGTAAAATCTCTTTTAAGACCATCATCTTCTTGTTTCAGCGTGAAATAAAATCACCTCCAGCCAAAAAGGTCTCAAGTTTCACTGGTGTCACTGCATTTCTGCAAAAACGTTGCATTTACTTACGTTTAGACCTAATCATTAATTATATAAATATGTGGGTTTCATTCATTTCAGCTTATTTGCAGAAATGGCTAAAATGCAACAAATGGACATGTGGGATTAAGCGGGATTTGTATTGTTTGAAGGAGACATTAAATGGCAGTTTAAATAGAGAGGGAGAGATAAAACAAAGCCACAGCACCCAAAATAGAGGGAGGGAAAGAGTGTGTGATGCCAAGGGCGGACAAAAAAGAAGGCAGCTGGGACAATAAACTCCGCTGCCAGTCAAGCATGCCTGGTCTCTCCTTGGTCCATTAAAAAAAAAGTACACACCCAGCTGTTGCGCATGTAGAGATGCATTTATTTAATTTTACATACACTTTAACAGTGTGACCACACTAACCAATAATAGTCACTCATATTAGCTCTCGAAAATATACTACTCACAGCATACAGCTTGCAGCATACAGCTTATGTTGTCAGTCTTTGGCGCAGCCGACTGGGGTTTGAATCCCGGCTTTGTCAATCCTGATATCTTTGGGGCAGACCTGCCCAGGTGCCACTGAGCAAAGCACCATCCCCACACACCCGGGCTGGTGCCGTGGCGCCGTGTTCCCCGGGCGCCTGTCACGGCTGCCCACTGCTCTATGGGTAGGGGTTAAATGCAGAGACCACATTTTGCTGTGTGCACTGGGTGCTGTGGTGTTGTGTTTCACATATGACAACTCATCACTTTAATCACGTGCGATCCCAGCCTGATCCCAGGTAGAGGGTATTAGGCGAGGGAAGGATTTTATTGAACCATCTGAACACAACTGACACCTGAGCTTGCATGGTACAGCCTTATTTGATCAAGACCTTTAAGAAAAAAAAAATTAAATGTCAAGCAAGCAAAAGTTTGCCTTGCAAGTTTTTTTTGCTGCACTGAAGTGTATAATAACATTGAATTCAGTTTAGGGGCCTGCATTCCCTTTGTACACCCATCAAAACACAAGCAAAAAAGTTTATGTAATTCATCAATAGTGATGAATTCTGATGGATTGAATATTAAGATTAAGATTAAAGACTTTATTGTCATTGCACAATCATACTTAGTACAATAGTACAACGAGATTCTGGTCCTGTCCACCACCCCTCAGTGCAAAATAGAAAACTATAAATTCTAAAAAAGAGAAAATAGAATAGAATAGAACATAAAAAGGTTGCAAAACAGTAAAAATAAGAATAAAAATACACATTATATGAAATAAATACATAATAAATACAAATCTGTGTAAAAGTGTGCAATACAAGTTGAATAAGAGATATATCACTGAATGTCTGAATTGTATGTATGCTTAACATTAACTTAGCATAACTTTTAAACGATAGAGTCTGAATATTAGTTAATATTGTAGTTAATATTGGCTGTTAATATTGTTTTATCAGAGGTAAAGTCTTAAGTCTACAACAGTCAGCCACTGTTTGCCTTCTTATCGCCTCTCAGTGTTAGTTATGTGTGAATTACATTGAAAAGCAACAGTATTCGACACTGGGATTTAGTTTATTTACGTGTTGTCGTATTGGTGGCTATATTCTCATAACGCTGAAGCTGGTGGAGCTCTAACTTTGGGGCATGATATTTCTCACTTCCACTTGCCACTTAAACACCATTGGGAGCATGGGCAGAGAGAGGAAGTGGACAGGCTCTGGTTGCTGTCAGCATGGAAACTATCTTGGCACTTGGCATAGGTACTTAACTCTTCTGTTATCTCCAGACCTTTGCCCCCCCTCGGCACTTTTTTTTTTTTTTCTTTCTTATGATCAAAAACAATATGGAATACGGAGAATAGGCTTCATACGGCAAAAAAAACAAAACAAAACATAAAAATAAGTATTAAAACTACATAAATAACATAAAAACAAAGACAGACAAAACACAATTACATGTATGATGTGTTAAAACATTCTTAAATATTTCATATTAAACTAAAAATTATGTCATATTTAACACTGGGGATGCATGTGACAGTACGTTTCTTGATGTCAGAAGCCCGGGTAAATGGGAAGGGTTTTGTCAGGAAGGGCATACGGTGTAAAACTTTACCCGAATCATTACATGGCCAATAATGTAGCAGCTGAAGGGAGACGACGTTCTATGTGTAATTTGTGTGGAACACATAGAACGCATCTTTCATCAATTTGCGAACAGTTGAAATTCCCCGGACAGTTGAACAGAAAGGAACAGTTGAACAGGAACAGCACGCAGTTGCACAGGAAGGAACAGGAAGGGCAGGAAGGAACAGTTGAACAGGAACAGCACCCTTTTGAACAGAAAGGAATAGGAAGGGCAGGAAAGAACAGTTGAAAAGGAACAGCATGCAGTTGAACAGGAAGGAACAGGAAGGGCGGGAAGGAACAGCTGAACAGGAACAGCACAAAGTTGAACAGGAAAGAAACAGGAAGGGCGGGAAGGAACAGTTGAACAGGAACAGCACGCAGTTGAACAGGAAGGAACAGGAAGGGCGGGAAGGAACAGTTGAACAGGAACAGCACAAAGTTGAACAGGAAAGAAACAGGAAGGGCGGGAAGGAACAGTTGAACAGGAACAGCACGCAGTTGAACAGGAAGGAACAGGAAGAGCGGGAAGGAACAGTTGAACAGGAACAGCACAAAGTTGAACAGGAAAGAAACAGGAAGGGCGGGAAGGAACAGTTGAACAGGAACAGCACGCAGTTGAACAGAAAGGAACAGGAAGGGCGGGAAGGAACAGTTGAACAGGAACAGCATGCAGTTGAACAGAAAGGAACAGGAAGGGCGGGAAGGAACAGTTGAACAGGAACAGCATGCAGTTGAACAGAAAGGAACAGGAAGGGCGGGAAGGAACAGTTGAAATTCCCCGGACATCAACATGGCGGCCACAAGTCCTGCACCTTTGCAACGCTGTCCCGCACGTGGCATGTAATAACCCCCCTCTCCATTTTAAATGGAAGATAAACCACCAACGGCCCACAAGATGCATCTGTCACACGCGCTTTATTTACAGGCAGAGGAGCCCGTCACCGACTGCAGATGATCCCACGTCCCCAAACACACAAAGACGGTGCCCGTGGGCCGACTGCCTGCCGCGCCGGACGAGCCGCCCACCGCAATCAGCGAGAGGAACTCGAAAGGAATTTCACACGGTTATCTTTGTCTCCAAAGGAACAATGGCCTGTCAACAAGGCTGGGGCCGAGGGGGCAGAGGCTTTCACCGAATGCCAGGTGATAATGGAGGACAATGTGGCCGTGCCCTTGGTCAAACGGCGGCCCATTTATTATTATCATTAACGTCCCAGAGAGCGCATCATCTGGGAGAGCCGTCTGACTCCGGCCCGCCTGGGTAATCCCACGGTCCGAACGTTCTTTATATAGCTCCTGATGGTGCTGTTTACGCGCCAGGCAACATGTTGCACAATGTTGTGCATTAACTCCTCTTAAGCCCCACGGCTGATTGGGACCCGACTGGGTCTATCGGCCTGCCGCGGGGCTGCTTCTCATTACGAATTCCGGGCAATTCTGCGTGACAGTAAATCATTTAGAGAGTCTCTGTTGGAGTACTTACAGAGAATCTGATACAGACACGAAACTTGTTAAAAAGCAAGAATTCACCACATTTGGAAGAACAGAATACAATAAAGTCCTATGCCGTTTTAACTGTGCATTATTTTATGTTAAATTCCTACATTTTCCTTCATAGAAAACATGTAAAAAAATGTTTTATTACTGTAAACTTTCCTAACTAGCTCTCACTTTATTCAAACTGAATAAAAAAAAAAATCACAATGCAATTGAGATTTTTTTTTTAAAAGCTACACCAACTCTAACCCTAAACCCATCAGAATTTATTCTTTAACCATATATTGCTTACTTGTATGTAGCGTGCTACTGATCTGTGCACAATCAAGATCCAGCATAACCAAGAGTCCCCGCACAGCAGACGCAAATGGACGGCTTTAAAATATGGACGCCATGAAACCTGATCACCAATAAGTCCAACTGATTTCTTCTTCTCTAATACCCACCCGCGCATTTGCGGAACCAAAAACCAAACTGAGACACAATAACATTCCTGCCTAGTGAGATGCCATGTCCATGTTTGGGAGTGTGGCACCCTTTATAAAGAAGAACAATGGTCTGTGTCCGTGCAAGCCATCCCGTTATCAGAAGGTAAGTAAGATGCTGGTCTCATGTTAAGGGGAATGACATAATGTAAAAATAAAAATATAAATTTTACTTTTGTTAAACAACTTTACCTTTACTTATTCTACTGTAGCAGTGTTTTTTATTTTACTGTTCTTATGTTAATAGGACCAGTGAAACCCCATTCTTAGCTGTTGGGGTAAATAAGGTAAGTTTTATGGGTACTTTTTAATTATTATGACACGTCAAAAATAAAAAAATATGTGATTGGAATGTTTTAACTTATTTCAGGTCCGAAGGTCTTTAAATTAATTATATTTAAATGGAAAAGATTACAAAATGAATTTAAAAAATGCCTGTAAGATATTCCATAGTCATTTACAACATGTCTGTACTTAAATCTGATGTTATTTGAATGTTTTTTTCAATCAAATATGAGAACATTTCTAAATCACATTTGAATGATTGAAAGGGTGGTAGTAGCCTAGTGAGAAAAACTCTCGCCCTTGAACCAGAAGTCCACAAAGTCACAGGTTCAAATCCCACTGTTGGATTTAAACTGGATCCAATCCAATCCTACCATTGTGTCCCTGAGCAAGACACTTAACTGAGTGTCACCAGGGGGGGGACTGTCCCTGTAATAACTAACTGTAAGTCGCTCTGGATAAGGGCGTCTGGTAAATGCTGTAAATAAATGATAGGGTGCACCCTTTAATCTGAAAGAATAAGGTTACTTTGTGGTTTAGACAATTTTTTGTTGTTAGAAATCAATATAAAAAATGTGTATGTCGTGCTTTGGAAGGGTTAAACATGTCGGATGCTCAGATGAGGGAGTTTGGGGCGGCTGCTCCTTACTTACGGAAGTCAGACAGGGAGCGTCTGGAGGCGCAGACCCGTCCCTTCGACATGAAGAAAGAGTGCTTTGTCCCAGACCCTGAGGAGGAGTATGTGAAGGCTTCTGTCGTCAGTAAGGAAGGTGACAATGTCACAGTCCTAACTGCGAAAGGGAAGGTAGGACTTCAGTCGGAATGTTGTTAGGAAAGTGATACGACGCGTTTATTCTGGCATCATTTGTAATGACTGTTCTCCTTGATTAGTCCGTCACTGTGAAAGATGCAGATGTCCACCCTCAGAACCCTCCAAAGTTCGATAAAATTGAGGACATGGCGATGTTCACCTTCCTCCATGAACCGGCCGTGCTGTTCAACCTCAAAGAGCGTTACGCCGCATGGATGATCTACGTAGGTGCTCCTCACCCCCCAAAAAAACGACCATGAGCAGAATGTAAACTCCATTGTAAACCTCACTTGCCCTGATTCTCTACCCCACGCAGACCTATTCGGGGCTGTTCTGTGTCACCGTCAACCCCTATAAATGGTTGCCTGTCTACAACCAGGAGGTGGTGATTGCCTACAGGGGTAAGAAGAGGAGTGAAGCTCCACCACACATCTTCTCCATTTCTGATAACGCCTATCAGTATATGCTAACAGGTAATTATTATTATTATTATTTTTTTTTACATTGACTCCAGTTGCTGTATTAGCAAATCTTGATCTTGTCTCTCGCCCTCTCTTAGACAGAGAAAACCAGTCAGTCCTCATCACGTGAGTCTCTCCCCTTCTCCTTTTTCAGCAATAATGTGCATGAAAAGCCGGTACATTTACTTTTTACTTTTCAAAATGTCCGCCTTCAGTGGTGAATCCGGGGCTGGGAAGACAGTCAACACCAAGAGGGTCATTCAGTACTTTGCCAGCATTGCAGCCGGAGGGGCTTCTAAGAAGGATGCAGGCTGTGAGAAGAAGGTGCACATCCCACTAACGGAACACCACAAATGGTCCAGCAACAACATCTCATCACTGTAAAAGACGGTTTTCATGTGTTACAATCACAGGGTACCTTGGAGGATCAAATCATCCAGGCCAACCCTGCCCTGGAGGCCTTTGGCAATGCCAAGACCATCAGAAATGACAATTCGTCCAGATTTGTGAGTGTCGCTTTTCGGCAGTCTCGCTTTTTGGCACAGCTGTCTTCTCTGTCTTTGTAAAGCCAGACTTATCATTTGATTTCAGGGCAAATTCATTCGGATTCATTTCGGCGCCAGTGGAAAACTTGCCTCGGCTGACATTGAGACATGTGAGCATAATAAGGAGCGAAGTTCTCACGTAGGACAATGAAACGCTGCTACTTAAGAAAACTGATCTTCATTGTGTTTTTGCAAGACTTGCTGGAGAAGTCCCGTGTGACCTTTCAACTAAAGGCTGAAAGAGACTACCACATCTTCTACCAGATACTGTCCCAAAAAAAGCCTGAGCTGCTGGGTACGACCTGGAGAATGGGTGTTTTTGTTCCTGGCCTCGCATTGGTGGGCAGGAAAAAAATGACTCTTCTGTGCCCCCTTTCTATCTCAGAAATGCTGCTCATCACAAACAACCCGTATGACTACGCCTTCATCTCCCAAGGAGAGACCACCGTAGCTTCCATCAACGATGCTGAAGAGCTGTTGGCCACTGATGTGAGCAACACTGAACCTGCAGGCTACATACATTACCTACATACATCACCATAGGGTGGTAGTAGCCTAGTGGGTAACACACTCGCCTATGAACCAGAAGACCCGGGTTCGAATCCCACTTACTACCATTGTGTCCCTGAGCAAGACACTTAACCCTAAATTGCTCCAGGGAGACTGTCCCTGTAACTACTGATTGTAAGTCGCTCTGGATAAGGGCGTCTGATAAATGCTGTAAATGTAAATGTAAAATTACCTATTTTAATAAAGACATGGTGACAGCACAAGCCATTCCACGTTTCCTTGTCCACAGGAGGCCTTTGATGTCCTGGGCTTCACCCAGGATGAAAAGAGTGGAATCTACAAGCTGATCGGAGCCATAATGCACTACGGTAACATGAAGTTCAAGCAGAAGCAGCGTGAGGAGCAGGCCGAGGCTGACGGCACTGAGGGTGGGTGAGGGAATCTGGGAAGCGAAGTTTTTAGCTATCAAACAGCTGACATGTTTAATAAGATTCATCAGATGGTTCTTTAATCATTTCAGATGCTGACAAAGTGGCTTACCTCATGGGCTTAAACTCTGCTGACCTTATCAAAGGTCTGTGTCATCCAAGAGTCAAAGTGGGCAACGAGTGGGTCACCAAGGGCCAAAATGTCCAGCAGGTAAGCTACTGAATACTGATTCAGTATCCACTCTTTTTTAAATCTCCATAAGATGCAATTTATTCAGTCGGTCATGAATACAGGTGTATTACGCCATCGGTGCACTGGCCAAGTCGGTGTATGAGAAGATGTTCCTCTGGATGGTGGTGAGAATCAATCAGTCTCTGGACACCAAACAGCCTCGTCAGTACTTCATTGGAGTTCTGGACATCGCTGGATTTGAGATCTTTGACGTGAGTCTTCCCAACTAATTCTATATGTACAGAAAAAATGCGACAGTCCCTCTGGGGACACTAAGGGTTAAGTGCCTTGCTCAGGACACAATGGTAGTTAGTGGGGTTTGAACCTGGGACTTTGGGGTCTTCTGGTTCATGGTACCCACTAGGCTACTATCAGCCATATAACATTGGCTGGTACATTGGGTGGTAATAGCCTAGTGGGTAACACACTCGCCTATGAACCAGAAGACCCAGGTTCGAATCCCACTTACTACCATTGTGTCCCTGAGCAAGACACTTAACCCTAAGTTGCTCCAGGGAGACTGTCCCTGTAACTACTGATTTTAAGTCGCTCTGGATAAGGGCGTCTGATAAATGCTGTAAATGTAAATGTAAATTTCCATTTAATATTTGTACTCCCATTATATGTTCCAGTTTAATACCTTTGAGCAACTCTGCATCAACTACACCAATGAGAAACTGCAGCAGTTTTTCAATCACCACATGTTCGTGCTGGAACAAGAGGAATACAAGAAGGAGGGAATTGAGTGGGAGTTCATCGACTTTGGCATGGACCTGCAGGCCTGCATCGATCTCATAGAAAAGGTCTGGGATGTGAATTGCATTTCTGTAAACAATGTATTCAGTACATTCACCCTTAACTGTCCCTTTTCATCTTCAGCCCATGGGTATCATGTCCATCCTCGAAGAGGAGTGCATGTTCCCCAAGGCCAGCGATGCCACCTTTAAAGCAAAGCTCTATGACAACCATCTGGGAAAATCCAACAACTTCCAGAAGCCAAGGATGATTAAGGGAAAACCAGAAGCTCACTTCTCACTCATCCACTATGCTGGCACTGTAGACTACAACATCAACAACTGGCTGGTGAAGAACAAGGATCCACTTAATGAAACCGTCGTTGGCCTTTATCAAAAATCTACTCTCAAGCTGCTGTCCATGCTTTTTGTTAACTATGCAGGAGCAGATTTAGGTACGTGAACACATTTGTATTTCTGTGATGCTGTTTGTCTTTCAGATAATGTAGAAGCAAACAAATCAATGTATTTTTTTCATTGAAAGCCCAAGATAATGGAAAGGGGGGTAAAGGTGGAAGCAAAAAGAAGGGTTCCTCCTTCCAGACAGTGTCTGCACTGCACAGGGTAACTGCACTTCATCATAATGTTTTGAACCTCCAATGTGTCAAACGAATCTGAAATTGGGTTCCTTTCCTCAGGAAAACCTCAACAAGCTGATGACCAACTTGAGGTCCACCCATCCCCACTTTGTACGCTGCCTCATCCCCAATGAGACCAAGACCCCTGGGGCCATGGACAACCCTCTGGTGATGCACCAGCTGCGCTGCAATGGCGTGCTGGAAGGCATCAGGATCTGCAGAAAGGGCTTCCCCAACCGGATCTTGTATGGAGATTTCAAACAGAGGTGCTTCCAGTAATACTCTATGTTGATGTTCATTATTTTGGCTTGGAAAGCCATTTACTTCTATATCTTCTTTTTCTTCTTATTTTTATTATTATTATTTTCTGGAAATTTTATAATATGTATGTTTTAAAAAGTTTTATCCAAACTTCACATGTCTATCCAGCCCAGAAGTGTGCTTTTTAATGTGATTTTATGACTGCGTGCCACACCCACTTTTCCGAGCGACTTTTCCAATAGAAATAACTTGGGACCACTTTTCGACACAATTTTTAACATAGACACCCGAAACTCAATATACCGCATCTCCAAGACCCCCTCTTTGCTTTTGTTCACTTTTCTGTATGTAACCAATTCAACCTCATTTACACCTTTTTCCACCCCCCCCCCCCCTCCACTCCTCATTGTCATCCCTCCATCTTCACATTCACCCACATGGATTTTATAGAGCAACTTTCAGCCTTTCAACCACCACATATTTCACATATTAAAAGAATTTAACCAATTCAACCACATTTAACCTCCTTCTGATCTTTACCCTGGTCACATTTTCAGTCTTACAACTAAGACAATTGACAAAACATCCCTAAATTGAACCTTGACACATTGTGTCCACACCCCGTTAGAATTTTTGATATTAGCATGCTAAAATGCTCCTTTGTGGGGCAGTGGTGACCTAGCGGGGAAGGAAGCAGACCTGTAATCTGAAGGTTGCTGGTTCAAGTCCCTAAACTGCCAAGTAGTCACTGAGGTGCCACTGATCAAAGCACCGTCCCTACACACTGCTCCCCGGGTGCCTGTCATGGCTGTCCACTGCTTACTAAGGGTAATGGATTAAAAGTAGAAGACACATTTGGTTGGGCTGTGTTTCACAATGACAATCACTTCACTTTTGATCATGGTCCAAACGTCACCAAATTTCTTGGGACGAATTGTGTTAATATGCAAATTAAAGCCCAATTAATCTCAATTTGACCAATTTCACAAATTAAATAATTTAACAATGGTTTCACTCTTCCCTTCATCCTTTCATCACCTTGATTTTTAACCTTTCATTGCTTTCCAAGCCAAAATCAAAGTTTGTTCACAAACCTCCCTTTTGTAGTTGTCATTATTCTTTTCTAAACCATTGTGACATTATACAGAATGCATTGTTTATCGCAGATACCGTATCCTGAAT
The DNA here is from genome assembly GCF_900700375.1 of Denticeps clupeoides. NCBI lineage: Eukaryota > Metazoa > Chordata > Actinopteri > Clupeiformes > Denticipitidae > Denticeps > Denticeps clupeoides. Next base: position 4,109,787 of record NC_041710.1, read on the forward strand.
CCTGCAGCCATTCCTGAGGGGCAATTCATAGACAGCAAAAAAGGAGCTGAGAAATTGCTTGGTTCCCTTGACATTGATCATAATCAGTACAAGTTTGGACACACAAAGGTGAATAATAGAGAATCAAGAGCTCATAGTTGTTATTAACGTAAAATGTTGGTAGAAAAATATACATAGAAAATTATACAGTGGGAATTATATAAGAATCTATGCATCCGGAATTTGAAAGAACTTGATGTCTCCTTTTTCACGATGTAGGTCTTCTTCAAGGCTGGTCTACTGGGTCAACTGGAAGAAATGAGAGATGACAGATTATCACTTATTATCACCGGAATACAGTCTAGATCACGGGGCCTTCTTGCAAGGCTTGAGTATCAAAAGATTGTAGAGCGCAGGTAGGAATATTTTTAGAACTCTCTTGCTTTAGGTTCCTTTGGACAAAAACTGAATAGTTGGTTTCCCATTTACACAGGGATGCGCTGCTTGTCATCCAGTGGAATGTCCGCGCCTTCATGGGAGTTAAAAATTGGCCCTGGATGAAGCTTTACTTTAAGATCAAACCCCTGCTGAGATCGGCTGAAGCTGAAAAGGAGATGGCCAACATGAAGGAAGAGTTCTTGAAGCTGAAAGAGGCTTATGCCAAATCTGAGAGTCGAAGGAAGGAGCTGGAAGAGAAGATGGTCTCTCTTCTCCAAGAGAAGAATGACCTCCAGCTTCAAGTCCAAGCAGTAAGTTCTCTTTAAAAGCTACAGCAGCCAAAGGACTTTTACCACAGCAATATATTTCAAGATTAAATAATATTGAAAATTTCCAAACAGGAACAAGATAATCTTTGTGATGCCGAAGAGCGATGTGACCAACTGATAAAACATAAGATCCAGATGGAGGCCAAAATCAAAGAGCTGACAGAGAGACTGGAGGATGAGGAGGAAATGAATGCAGAGATGACAGCGAAGAAGAGGAAGCTGGAGGACGAGTGCTCAGAGTTGAAGAAGGACATTGATGACTTAGAGCTCACCCTGGCTAAAGTGGAGAAAGAAAAACATGCCACTGAGAACAAGGTGGCTATTTGCTGAAATTAAATTCTAATCAGCTGTTCATATATCAATCAATGAATATTCTTTCTTGCACCATCAGGTGAAGAACCTCACCGAGGAGATGGCAGCTCTGGATGAAATCATTGCCAAATTGACGAAGGAGAAGAAAGCTCTACAGGAAGCTCATCAACAAACATTGGATGACCTACAGAGTGAGGAGGACAAAGTCAACACTCTGACCAAAGCCAAGGCCAAGCTGGAGCAGCAAGTGGATGATGTGAGTATTATAGATGTTTACAAAAAGGAAAATTGGGATTGGTAGCCAATAACTTTTACAATCTTTGTTAAGCTTGAAGGCTCGCTGGAGCAAGAGAAGAAAGTAAGGCTGGACCTTGAAAGAGCCAAGAGGAAGCTGGAGGGTGACTTAAAATTAATCCAGGAGAGCCTAATGGACTTGGAGAATGATAAACAGCAAATGGAAGAGCGTCTTAAAAAGTAATTTTGTTATATATTGTTGCAGGTATATAGATTTATGGGTAAAGGGTGGTAGTAGCCTAGTGGGTAACACACTCGCCTATGAACCAGAAGACCCGGGTTTGAATCCCACTTACTACCATTGTGTCCCTGAGCAAGACACTTAACCCTGAGTTGCTCCAGGGGGGACTGTCCCTGTAAGTCGCTCTGGATAAGGGCGTCTGATAAGTGCTGTAAATGTAAATGTGAATGATTGGATGTATTTGTATTTGGTGTGCAGAAAGGACTTTGAGATTAGCCAGCTGAATAGTAAGATTGAAGATGAGCAGACAATCAGCATACAGCTCCAGAAGAAAATGAAAGAGCTTCAGGTAAAAAAAAAAAAAACAAATGAAACAAATTCATAGTAAAAAGCAGAATTTCAGACACTGACCTGCCTTTCCACTTCATGATAGGCCCGCATTGAAGAGCTGGAGGAAGAGCTCGAGGCGGAGCGAGCTGCCAGAGCCAAGGTGGAGAAACAAAGATCTGATCTGGCCAGAGAGCTGGAGGAGATCAGCGAGCGTCTGGAGGAAGCCGGCGGAGCCACAGCTGCCCAGATCGAGATGAACAAGAAGAGGGAGGCTGAGTTCCAGAAACTGCGCAGAGATCTTGAGGAGGCCACCCTGCAGCACGAGGCCATGGCTGCTACGCTAAGGAAGAAACAAGCCGACAGTGTGTCTGACCTGGGAGAGCAGATAGACAACCTGCAGAGGGTCAAGCAGAAACTGGAGAAGGAGAAGAGTGAGCTTAGACTCGAGCTGGATGATGTGGTCTCCAGCATGGAACACATTCTGAAGAATAAGGTATGGAACTAATGTTGATTAAGGCTATAAACATCTTAACAATCCCCATCTTTCTTTTTTAGGCGACGCTAGAGAAAGCCAACAGGACATTAGAAGATCAAATGAATGAGTACAGGTCAAAATTTGAGGAAGGACAACGCATTATTAATGATTTCACCATGCAGAAGGCCAAACTGCAGAGTGAGAATGGTAAGCAAGTTCATACAGTCCTTCTTTTCCAATCATTTTTGCAACAACAACATCATTTTAGGCTGGAAAAATCCACAGGTGAACTGTCCAGACAGCTGGAGGAAAAAGACTCTCTAGTGTCTCAGCTAACAAGAAGCAAGCAGTCGTACACCCAGCAAACTGAAGACCTGAAAAGACAGCTGGAAGAGGAAATGAAGGTAACATAATCACTCAGCATATTATCTATAACACTGGGGCCACTGAAGCATTGTGACACTTTGTGCAATGTCCTGCTGTGAAGTCCTGCCTTCGTGTGGATGTTATTTTCATGGTTTTTAATGGTTTTCATGGTTGGCCCTCTTGCAAATAAATATCATGAATAGTTTGAGGGGCACAACTAATCTCAAGACCTAAACTGCTTAAACTGAGATACGCTGACTGGTACATTGCTCTTCTAGGCCAAGAATGCTCTTGCGCATGCTGTGCAGTCTGCTCGTCATGACTCAGATCTGCTCAGAGAGCAGTACGAAGAGGAGCAGGAGGCCAAAGCAGAGCTGCAGCGCTGTCTGTCCAAGGCCCATTCTGAGGTGGCTCAGTGGAGAACCAAGTACGAGACTGATGCCATCCAGAGGACTGAGGAACTCGAGGAAGCAAAGTAAGACATATGTGACATGTGCCTGTCAAGGAATACACATGGTTCTGACAGATAAAGTTTTTGTTTGCATTATGTTTCATCTAAAATATAAGATGAGCAAAATGTTTTTCTGCTGGCTAATCAATCTTCTGCAAATGGTTCATGAGATCATGTGAGCTGGTTTATGGCATGTTAAATGCACAAAAAGAAGATATTTCTTCCATACTCAACTTTTCAGGAAGAAGCTGGCTCAGCGCTTGCAGGAAACTGAGGAAGCTGTGGAAGCTGTGAATGCTAAATGCTCTTCACTGGAGAAGACCAAGCACAGACTCCAGAATGAGATTGAAGATCTCATGGTGGACATAGAAAGGGCCAATGCAGCTGCTGCCGCCCTGGACAAGAAGCAAAGAAACTTTGACAAGGTATTGAATAATCCCCTCGGCACCCATAGTTATCCAGAAGCAACTACAGAACAAAAAAAAACACAAAAGATGCTATAACAAACATTCCAGGTCCTGGCTGAGTGGAAGCAGAAGTATGAGGAGTCTCAGACAGAGCTGGAGGGCTCCCAGAAGGAGGCCAGGGCACTGAGCACAGAACTCTTCAAACTGAAGAACTCATACGAGGAATCTTTGGAACACCTGGAGACGATGAAGAGGGAGAACAAAAACCTTCAAGGTGACCCCTTAATTTTGCTAAAGTCATGATGAGCCATCAATGTAGAAACTTTCTAAAACAGGCAATGACTCTGTGATCTGTAGAGGAGATCTCTGACCTTTCTGAGCAACTTGCTGAGGGAGGAAAAAATGTCCATGAGTTGGAGAAAATTAGAAAGCAGTTGGAGCAAGAGAAGAGCGAGATCCAGTCCTCTCTGGAAGAAGCAGAAGTAAGTGTAGTAAATGTGATATTTGGGATGTTATTGAGATATTTGAAGAATAGGTTTTTACCTGAGTTGACCTGTACTGTGTTCAGGCTTCTTTAGAGCATGAAGAAGGTAAAATATTAAGGACCCAGCTCGAGTTCAACCAAGTTAAGGCTGACATTGAGCGCAAGTTGGCTGAAAAGGACGAGGAGATGGAGCAGTGTAAGAGGAACATGCAGAGGACCATTGATACCCTCCAAAGCTCACTGGAGTCAGAGACCCGAAGCAGGAACGAGGCCCTCAGGATAAAGAAAAAAATGGAAGGAGACCTTAATGAGATGGAGATTCAGCTCAGTCAGGCCAACAGACAGGCAGCTGAGGCCCAAAAGCAGCTGAAGGTTGTCCAGGCCCATCTGAAGGTAAATGGCCCAAACACATGCTTACTTTCTGACTTGGGGCATTGGAGTTTGAAACAACCTGTTTTTGAGTTCCATCTTTTCCCATCTTCACCGCCAGGATGCCCAGCTGCAGTTAGATGATTCTTTAAGGTCCAACGATGACCTGAAAGAGAACGTTGCCATTGTGGAGCGACGTAATAATCTGCTCCAGGCAGAACTGGAAGAGCTGAGGACCACGCTGGAGCAAACCGAGCGGGGCCGCAAGCTTGCTGAGCAAGAGTTGCTGGACATCAGTGAGAGGGTGCAGCTGCTGCACTCCCAGGTTGGTGGAATACTGGACGTGCGATGCCAGCCCAATCTCACTCCATAGCTATGCTAACAATCCTTGATTTAACAGAACACCAGTCTCCTGAACCAGAAGAAGAAACTGGAGGGTGACATTTCCCAGCTTCAGACCGAGGTGGAGGAGGCAGTGCAGGAGTGCAGAAACGCCGAGGAGAAGGCCAAGAAGGCCATCACCGATGCTGCCATGATGGCGGAGGAGCTGAAGAAGGAGCAGGACACCAGCGCCCACCTGGAGCGCATGAAGAAGAACATGGAGCAGACCATCAAGGACCTGCAGCACCGTCTGGATGAAGCAGAGCAGATTGCCATGAAGGGAGGCAAGAAGCAGCTTCAGAAGCTGGAGGCCAGGGTGAGCATTTCATTTTTAAGCAGGTCACTGTACATTTGCCATATGTAATGGGGACACTGTTGTCACGGGTGAAGTTATAAAATTGTTCATGTATTGGACAGGTTAGAGAATTAGAAAATGAGCTTGAATCTGAGCAGAAGAAGGGCAGCGAAGCCGTCAAAGGAATCCGAAAATATGAACGACGGATCAAGGAGCTCACCTACCAGGTATTTTGTTTCTGCAGCCAAGATGTTAATCCATTCGCATGACTGCATAATTTATTGATTTCATTGATGAATCTACTGCTAGACTGAAGAGGACCGCAAGAACCTGGGCCGGCTTCAGGACCTGGTGGACAAACTGCAGCTGAAGGTCAAAGCCTATAAGAGAGCTGCAGAAGAGGCTGTAAGTAGGAGGTTCTGGTTCACGGCAATTGCGTGTTATGTTGCAGGGGTTTTCAAGCACTAAACGTTTACATTGGCACAGGAGGAACAAGCCAACACCAATATGGGCAAGTTCCGCAAGCTGCAGCACGAATTGGACGAGGCCGAGGAGCGAGCGGACATCGCAGAGTCTCAGGTCAACAAGCTGCGAGCAAAGAGTCGCGACGTGGGTTCCAAGGTCAGTAACTGTGTCTTTGTGTTCATGCAATGAAGAGTGCATAGAGTATATATATGAATCAGTGGATATGTGAATATCAAAAGAGGTTTGAGGAAGGTTCAGCGTTTTAAGTGTTAATGTGAGTGAGGCAGTTAATGGCCCATTAATGCCATGCAGTTGTCATCTACATCTCATTAGCTCTGATCGCCCTCATGTCAAGAACAAGGCTTTTGAAATGACACAATTAAGTAAAAAAAAATGTTAATACACACCAAAATTCTCACTCTCATCAATGTTTTTCTTTCATCTCAGAAAGGGCATGATGAAGAGTGAAGCCTGCCTTGATGAAGCTGCCTGCATGTATTTCAATAGAATTTTCCGTCTTTTAATTTCTTGAATGAATAAAACTACTGCATATAACCCGTGTTGGGTATTTTAATATTGCCAAGAGGACACCGTGTACCTATAACAACTTCAATGGGGTTAACTGGGAGGCATCCAGTGGTCATGCTGGTGAGGCTCAGACAGCTGGGACTGGGACAGTGTGGCAGGAGCCTGCTGAGTGAATAATATATGGCAAACAAGGGGACAGGAAAGGGCAGGAGGATCTGATGATCTCACCAGCACACCATAAACTTCAGTTCACCCCCAGATGATCACGTCATATCTATACAAATAGATGCATTAGTTCATAAAGTGAAAAACATATTACACACATGTGCATTTCCGTGGTTCATGTACATAAAGCTATTTTCTTCTGTCATGGATTACCATGCTATCAGTGACCTTGCATGAGTCCTGTGAACATTCAAGCCTTATGGAACATTATATGAATATACTTTGTCATTTCATGTGTGTGAGCAGTAATGTAATGCCAGATGTTGTTTAATAATTTACCAGTAAGAGGATCTGACTGAGGTACGTCTTCCCCAACCTTCTGCAAAATGAACCACCACCAGATGGCACCATTACAGCATTTCAGTGCAACCTACTCCTGAAGAGCTGGCCCTGACCATGCTTGTCTCCTGCAATAGATCCCTATTAATCACTAAGCATACGCTGATTATGTTCTGATATTTTATTACTGCAATGGTCACTATTTTTCATGGAGCACTAGGCCCTAAAAAAGATAAAATGAGAAATTTTGTGAATATGACATTGATTTTAATCATCCAAAAGTGGTTGGAGATAATGGCAGTTGAGAGAATGAGTGCTATCAATCACCAGGCTCCTCCCATTTTGGTCTCAGTTTATAAAAATATAGTTTTTTGCCGACTTGCCTATTAACCAGAAGACCCAGGTTCAGCCATTGACCCATGTGCTACCATTGTGTCCCTCAGCAAGACACTTAACCCTGAGTGTCTCCCTACTGACTGAAAGACACTATGAGTAAGGGTTTCTGCATAATACCGTAAATGTAAATTAAATATAAGTATTTAAATGTATCATTAAAAATTGTGTTCTGGGTGACAGAATTACACACCAACAAAAACAGGACGCATGTTCTACTTATTCAAAATACAGATAACTATCAAGCAACTCTTCTGTTTTTTATCTATTTATGTAAATTCTGAGTACATTTTACCTAATACACGTGAACAAGGATAAAAATTGTGCCCACTGTGACACAAGCATGTAGCAAGATTCCCACAATGCATCGGGATTTCAAGAATGAAAGAGACAAGAATGAAAACAAGCATGAAAATGTGTATTTTTAAGCTGTCTTTTTATTTTATGATTAATATTCACATCACTTGTTAACAATTAATCACAATGAACATACTGTCCATACCAAAAGGGGTGGGGAGGGGGATGATACAACTCAGATAAGATGGGGAGACAATGAACCCAATCTACAACTGATGTCTACAGCCCATTGTCCACTGCATGCTCTGACGGTGTGTTGAAATAGCGAGTACACACGGATGGTGCCTGAAGAGCAGACACGCACAGCTAGGGGGCGCTTTGTTTGTATACTGGAGCGCTCTACCTACTGTAACACATGCCACAAGACAACTACTGTTAGTCTCTTATCAAGGTGCGGGATGGACATTCACAGGCATTGTGTAAGTAGCAACGCGTGGAAGGGAGCATCATTCCAGTGGTCGACCTATGACCTCTAAAGAACGTCTCTCATCTCCCTGTTACCTCTACTCACTTTCACACTGGGCACATATTTATATAAGACCCCCTACTAGGGCTGGGCGATTATATGACTGCAATAAATTCAGATTAGTGAAAGAGAATCTCACACCGCTGCTGGGGTTTCCATCACACTCTCTTATTTGTCTTACAGCATCTTAAAATGATCGTATTTTGGAGAAAACGATCTGCTTCAATAACACATATTATCAGAGACTGTGCATAGACTGTACAGAAAGTTTGTAAAAACCATGTCTGGGCAGAACAGCTACCTGTGTGGAGTGCAGTATGAGTCCCTATACTTAACAAACTAGAATATCATTTACATGTTGCCATTGCAACATGTAAATGATATTTACTCTTAGTGCTAGCTGCAGGCTTTAACATGTCTAACTGATGGCGATGGTGTAAATGTTTACTCTTCGCATCTTCTGTAATTGCCATGCAAATCCACACTTAAACCACGCAAGGTACATCACAGGTGTCAAACTCAATTGTGCAAGGGGTCAAAACGTATCGGACTGCGTTCGGCAAGGCAGCTGAAGCACTGCATTATGAAACCGGTAGTTTGTGTGTTATCAACGCTTCGTTAGCATGATAATAGATCTATATTAAATGATCTCGCAAGCCAGATGTAATTGTACGTCACGCCATGGGTCACAAGTTTATTACCTATGTGTTACATTGTGCATTCATTGGCTGCACGTGAGATGACTGCACATAAACAAGTATGTCTGTGCAGCCAAATGAAAACAGAAATCTGTACCTTACTGTGCTAATGAAATAACTTAGCCATTAAATGAAAGGGCAAAATTTCCATACATTATGAGATTTTTGGAATTATTAATATTACAGAAAAGATCATACAATACGATAATTATCATATAAATGCAATAATTATCGTACTTTTGACAACATGAGCAGGACTGGGGCAGATGACTAACTCTGCCCACAGCCTATTGCCGTGTGCATTTAAAGGCGTATTACCAATATATACGACTGTTACACACACAGGGATCACAGTTGCAGAAATTAATAGTCGTTTCTCGCTGGCAACAAGCATTGTTCAGTCATGAAACTCCCACAATTCAGTTTTGTGGCAATGGTTATGAGTTCAATAATACAAACAGAAATATTGTGCTGAATATTGTAAAAGCATGTTATTTACACTGATGTCCTTTGTCATGGTGTTGTGTAGATAGTGAATCCACAAAGCTTTGCAATCTCATCTCTCTGTGTACTTGTTAATGAGATGAGATGACAATGAAGTTGACTTTGGAATTTCACTATGAAATTAAAATAGGTGCATGTGTGTTCCTGGATTTTTCTATATTTATCTTGTCTTTCTTATATATATATATGAGAGAGAGAGAGAGAGAGAGTAATTAACATATTGCCATATCGCCCAGCCCTACCCCCTATACAGACAAGAGAAAGAAAGTTCTGCCTGGTGTAAAACAGCGGTCAGAGGACTTTAAAACACGTTTTTTTGTTTTCCAGCGACATCATTCGTCATGCAAACTGGAATTGAGCCCAACGCAGCCAGCTAGAAAGGTGGCAAGCTTCCCTGGACGCCGGCACCTTACAGACATCCTTCCACATGCTGAATGAAAAACACACCTCTTTCATTTCACCTAGTTCAGTAAGTGAATAGTTGCGAATTTAAGAAAAAAAATACTGACACGTGTATATACTGTATATACACACACACTCGCATGTGTGTGTCAAGATTTTTTCCCCTTAATTCACAATATATATGCACTCCTTGCATCTTTAAATACATTGCATTTTTAAAAACATTCTTGTTCACCAGCCCTTTTTTAACAAAAAAAGGCAGATTAATTCGAATAAAGAAACACTGTCTAGACAAGAGTACATGAACGCACAGCCTTTCTACGAACTCCATGGAGGATTCGTGTGTTTTCCTTGCAACAGACACTGTGAGACGTACTACGTACAAACGGCTGGTTGGGAGATGGTCTGAAGGGTGCGAGCGCTGGTAAATCATCCATTAAGTGAAGATGTATGACAGTAATAAATGCACAGAGAGAGAGAGAGAGAGAGAGAGAGACCGACATGGACGCCTACTGACTCACCACCAGGGCGACTAAAGACAGGACGGCTGAGCAAAAGCGCACACACACCCTAGACTAGCAAGCATTCGGGGGCGTGTACTAAAACGAGCGCGCCTACTACTCCGCGTTACAAAAAATGTGCCACAGATATTACATTTCAGAACTTCTCAAACCCATTTGAATCTCCAGGACTACGATCCAGTGTCCAGCCAGGTGTTCACAAGTTTTGTTTGTTATAAAGTGCTTTTAAAGTCATTATTCATTGCTTAGCTTACTGAGAGTTGTGTACGTCCTACATAATTGGCCAAGATCAATTTGCTCTGGGAAACTCTTTCCAATTGAACACCATAGTTTTATTTTGAACTGGAAAGTGCTACAGCTTTTCGCGATGAATATACTGAGACAGAACCCGTGAAAAAAGGCTTGATGCTCCTCTCTGAAACCTCGACACTGTGTCACCGATCAACGTGTGTGTATATATTTATAATTATGCATACATATTAAAGAAAAAAGGCCACGCAGTGCCGTTCAACAAATTCAACAGGACGATTACACTACACCTTCGACGATTCCCAATTCATAATAAATAATACATGTCCCACTCTAGTCTGACTCCGCCCATGACAAATGAGAAAAATGACTGTAGCGGCGTCTCCCGTTCACCCTGTCTTTTACCGAGACAGATAGCATCAGTGGGTCTTTTCTAAGTAAGGTACACTGTCTACTGTATTACAGTACTTTATAAAGACTACAGTTGCGACATATCTCCACCCACTGTCCTACCACATGCCCTAAACGGACAAGCCCAGACCGCTGCATTGCTTCAAGAGAAATGGAATAGTGATAGAACGATAGAATGTTACAGTGATTTACGCAAAAAAAAAAAAAAAACACAATACAGAATTCATTCTCTCTTTTTTTTTTTATAAATGTAAATCTCCTACTGTTCAAACAGCCTACGGTTTTCTAACGGGTGACAGGAATGTTCCCAGGGATGCAGAGGGGCTTTCCACCTATGTGAAGAATAAAGATGGTGGAAGATAAAGGTGTGTGTTTGTGTGTGTGTGTGTGTGTGTGTGTGTGTCAGGGCCAGAGGGAAAGGCTGGGTAAGTCTCGTTGGGTCGGGGTTTACTGACAACCCCCTACATGCTCACATTAAAGGGTGCATCGCTAGTGGCCATGACACGATGTAACAAGCCACATCTCTGATGAATTCTGGGGTCTCCTCAGAAGGAGGAACGTTGCTGGAGAGGCAGATTCAGACACAGTGGCCGTGCTCCGATCGGTGGAGGTCTGGCTAAAGGTCTGTGTGGCTGATTTAATCGGAGCAGGTAGGATAAATACACAGTTTCAACAGAACAAGTGCAACCAGACTATGACCAGAGGGCCTCGACCTCCATGCCAACCCATCACAGCAGACAAGGCCGGACCCTCATTTCACCCCAAGCTTCAGCAGAAGAGATCAGAGCACAAGGAGAGAGTCTGGAGGACGAGATACAAGACAGTGTGTGTGTGTGTGTGTGTGTGTGTGTGTGTGGAACAACAGCAGTAGTTAAAACACGTGTTGGGATTCCTTATCCTGCTAGTGCGCTAGTTTGTCCCGGTCGTGTGGTAAAAGGTGCGGGTTGGGCACGGTCACATGTGGGGGAGAGGGAGGTGACGGACCCCAGAGATCCACTGAGAGATGCTGTGATGGCGGTGGGGATGAGGGCGGGGCGGCTTCCGCTCGGTGGGGAGGGAGACTGGTGGATGATGACGGCGCCGTAGTCCCTGCGAGCTCGTGCGCTCCCGTGAAAGCTCAACCTGTACAACTCAGTCTGCCGGAAAACAGCAACAGAGGAGAGAAAAAGGGAGAGAAAGAAGAGACCCTTCTTACAGCATATGTAAACATCAGTTTTAGGGAAACACCTAATCCATTACAGAAAATCACGGGTCTAGCACCCCTGCTGGCTGGCTGCAGAACAGATAAAAAAAAACTAAATGATCTAATCTGTCTTTCTATCCTACTATATCATAAAGATGTGATTACCCTTGCGAATGAAGTGGGTGGAGCTACAAAATGACAGGGTCTACCTAGCATTAACCCTGCATTAACCCTCTGTTTCCACCCAACTCATTTTTATTAGTACAAGGAAGTATCAGGGAGCCGATGTCAGCCCCAACATGAGCACAACCCATGAGTTGACCTGCAGGCAGAGCATGTGTGACCCAGGTGTCACTCACTTGTCCCAGGAATGCGTTTATCCAGACCTTGTATGGGGTCTCGGAGCCCGTCGCCCACAGACGGCATTGGGTTAGGGGTGTGGGTGCTTTCCTTCAGCCCGTTCTCCTTGGGCCCACTGGCTGGCGCCACTGCAGGAATCCCGGGTGGGGAGGGGCTTTCCCCCACGTTCTCTGGAGTCTGAAAAAGGAGCAGTTCAACATTTTTGACCCTCTCTTACATTTACATTTACAGCATTTATCAGACGCCCTTATCGAGAGCGACTTACAATCAGTAGTTACAGGGACAGTCTCCCTGGAGACACTCAGGGTTAAGTGTCTTGCTCTTGAATTGCATAATTGTCAATATGCAAAAGAAAACATGCATATTTTTGTACTTAAATGCTTTAAAAAGCAAACATGCTGAATGCTCTCCTTAAATCAGGGCCACCCGGGATGATAGTTAACTATTTTCAACCATTATGCTACGTCGTCAATATTTTACGCCATCCTGCCCCAGACTTGGCACCAGCACCAAGAAACGCACTGTTCGCAATGCATCACATGGCTGGTTTTTGCTGCGTCATTAGCGGTTCTGGATAAATAGACTGCCTTCTAGTGGACAAAACAAAAACCCAACAAACTCTCCATATTTAAAAATGATTCGTTTTATAAAATATTTTGGCAACAATATGCATCTAAAACAATGTAAATATGAGGATTTTCTAAGGACAGTTGGACTCTTTACCTTACCACCTTCTGTTTCTTCTCCCACCTTGTCCAATGACCCAATTTTGGACTTGGCTTTGACGTTCATCTTGTGGGACTCGATCTTCACGTCACCACCCCCTGTGGAAGACGGTCCAATCACGCAGTTAGAAGACCCATGGTACGGTAGCGTACGGCAGCCATACGCACTCCTGTTAAAAGCCCCTACCCGGCTTGTGCTTGATGTTGTCCTTGGAGCCGCACTTTGACGTCACTTTGCTCAGGTCGACTTTCTTGTTAAGAATCTGAACCTGAAACCAAGAAAATTATGGCTGAATAACCTACATTTTTAGTTCATCCTCGACAAATTAAACGCAATCTGAAAATCTGATTTTGTAGCTAAAGTGCTAATAAAATCAGGTTAGCCAAGCATGATGGTAAATTAGCACACATTATCTATCTAATCTAATGCATGACTCATAAAGGCAAATATTAACAGATAAGCACAGCAGACTCTGAATATAGTGGGATTTATCCAAATTTTGCTGCAACAATGAAACTGGCACACTGAATAAAGCCCACAATATTCTACCATGAACAGGGAATGCATTCATGGGCGGAGGTTAAATGCATCAGCGCTAGCTGGACTTACGTTCCCCCCACCAGGCACATGCTTGATATTGTCCCTGGAGCCACAGCGGGAGGTGATGTGGCTGAAGTCCAGCTTCTTATGAACTATCTGAACCTAAACACAGCACAGCAGAGGCGACGGGGTCACTACAGGAGCCTAAAGTTAGTGGGGCAAGGACACAGTGGCCAAAGAAATGGAAGTAAAGTTCAAATGAAGCACAATTAAAAAGCGCCATCACTGTAATCACCCTGCTAATGATCTTATGAAGTGTCACTGAGTGACAATACAAATCATGTCAGTTATTTTATTTCAAGTTATTTTATTTAGAATTGTATCGATGTCCCAATATTTATGGACATGACTGCACGTATCATCTGAATGACGCGTGAGACAGAAACTCACAAGGTGAATGATCATGATCAATTCACTATTTTTACAAGCCCAACCAAAGGAACTGTTCAAAAACGACAGTAAGGGCTGCGTTTGGAAAGGTTGCAGCTTGTTAGTGAGGGTAAGGCTTGAGTCGGCGCTGCCTCGCCGTCTGGGGTTGAGGGCAGAGCGGCGTATTTCTGAACCGCTGCCCCACGAAACACTTTAGCAGGATGATCACAGGGCAGGTGTGATGCATTGAGGGCCGATGCGATGGCATGCAGCCGATGCATTCATCAGGAGACCCAGTTAAAAACACTACAGAGGAGCTGTCAGTGGAGGCCTTTGGAAAGGGAGTCAAAAAAGGGTGTCAGTTCACAGCAACGTCTGACAGGCTTAACACAGTTAATGATTCGTTATTTTTCACACTGGACAGCACCTTAAAAGGGTGTTTGTGGGATGCTACCGTCATCAGGAGCGAAGGTGTGGCTTTGTGATGAGATAGGGTGATCCCACAAGTCCCACAATTCAAATAGTTGCATTGATATTTGTGATATTTGTATTAATAGTAAGATTTACATTTGAACAGATCTAAAGCATGTAACACAGTCAGGGGGAAGAAGGTCGTGAGTTCTCACAGAACAGTGCCGACAGAAACACACACTGGGTAGAACAACCGGCTTCATAGAAAACAACTCAACACTAGGACATGTTCAGAGACCAGTCACATGTTTCCCGGTGTACAGACAACAGCCATTGAATCAACAACAATATGTGAATTTACCCATTAATGAGCGAGTGAGAACGTCTGTGCTTCAGAGAGTAAAGTCATGTACAACAACGGTTACGTATATGCACATGAGTGAATTTCTTCATACTTGTAAGTGAGTGAGAGTAGTGTGAAGCACACTGGCCTATGAACCGGAAGACAACAAAGTCCCAGGCTCAAACCCCACTTACCACCATTGTGTCCCTGAGCAAGACAGCATTTATCAGACCAGCCATGGCCAGTCATGTTGTGGAGGTTTGTTAACTTTGGCATTACATTTACATTTATGGCATTTATCAGACGCCCTTATCCAGAGCGACTTACAATCAGTACAGGGACAGTCCCCCCGGAGCAATTTTAGGGTTAAGTGTCTTGCTCAGGGACACAGAGGTAGTAAGTGGGATTTGAACCTGGGTCTTCTGGTTCATAGGTGAGTGTGTTACCCACTAGGCTACTACCACCCTTAGACACTTAACACTTAAGTGTCTCCAGGGGGACTGTCCCTGTCACTACTGACTACTAAGTCCTTCTGGATAAGGGCGTCTGATAAATGCCATAAATGTAAATGTAATGCCTCAGTCAACAAACCTCCACAACATGACTGGCAATGACCCACGTCTACAACACCGTGCTTCAAACAAAAGTACCACAAAAAAGCAGAAACATGGAGAGGAGATCATTTGGGACATCGCACAAAGTGCTAGCACAGTGCATGGCTGTGTTTGTCTGTTTGTAGGTACATGTAAAAAACACATACACACACCAGGGTTTCTGCAGCTTTAAGGATGGTAAATTTAAGATCCTGCATCAACTACATTTGTCTAAGGGCCAGAGTTTTTCTTGGCAAACTCTCTTAGGGCTAGATGCTCTCATAAAATACTATATTAATTATACTATTAATATATTATTATTTCCTTCCATATATATTATTTATATATATATATATATTTTTAAGCATGTCAATGTTAATGGTCGCATACTACCTGCACA
This sequence comes from Denticeps clupeoides, assembly GCF_900700375.1. Taxonomy (NCBI): domain Eukaryota; kingdom Metazoa; phylum Chordata; class Actinopteri; order Clupeiformes; family Denticipitidae; genus Denticeps; species Denticeps clupeoides. The sequence goes on from NC_041710.1 coordinate 4,125,361, forward strand.
TCCTGCAAGCTGCTCGGGGATGACTGCAATATTTTTGCTTTGTTATTTGTGAGTCATTTCTGGCACTTGCAAGGTGCAAATGATATTCTGGGCTGTTCAGTATAGGTAAAAATTGCATTACAAACTATAATATACCCATTCTATGATAATGTGTTATTGAAGCAGATTTTCTAAACAACACCAAAAAACATCTGTACATGTTTTTTCGCAAATTACGGTCATTTTAAGCTGTTGGTAAAATACTTCAAAATTTTGGATCTGGCAACATTTAATGCACAAATTTAATGCGCAAAAGTTTTTTTTTTGGATTTAAGGATTACTAGTCATTTTGGAAATTCCAATTTAAGATGAGAGAGTTTTATGGCTATTTAAGGAGCCACGGGAACCCTGACACACACACACATATATGAATGAGAGACAGAGTGTATGAGTGAATGGGTGGGGAGAGGGCGGTGGCTCAGACTCACTTTGCCTTGGCCGGTCTCTTTGGAGTGGGAGCCTTTTCCCAGAGCATCACTTGTCACCTGGGGAGACAACGACCCCCCCAGTCAGAAGGGAATGGCCAGGGCCCGGGGGGGCTTGGGGGGAAAGCAGGCTTTCAAGGGGAGGCAGCTGCCCTGAGCCCGTCATACCAAGCCTTATGGCACCAAGGCAGCTTCCACCCTATTTTGCTAACACAAGACTGCAGTTTGGGGGTGGGGGTGGAGTATGAAGAAAAAAATGTAGGGTATCTACTTCTACAGTTTAGGAAGGAAAAGTAGCCTGTGAAACGAAATGACAGCAGCTGAAGGTTTAAAGATGCTCCTCCCCTTTGTGGGAGAAACGTTCTAAGATAAAGATGCCTGGTTTACTTCATGTATGAGCATCAGCTGGAACAGAGCAGCTGGTAAAGCATTTATGAGGTGTGCAGGAGGGATGCAGCTGGTTATGAGACATTACTCATGTTTGGCAGAGATGGCTTGGTTAATGACTGATGTGCACGTGTGACACCTCTGGTGATTCAGAAATAAAAATGCAAATGAATATGCTCCTGAAAAAAGGACGCCCAGCACGCATGATGCGATGAGGCTATTAAATGTGACAGGCGGAGCCTATCTAGGATAAATAAAAAATATAGGCATCAAGCTCTGACTGGATGACAGCATGTGAGTTGGCTGAATGCGACTCAGCAACTCCAGCATGGTGGCAAAAGGAAATGGCACCTTTAAAATCAACAAACCTGCGACAAGTGGCACTTGGACACAATTCTATGGCATTATGGGCCGGTTCCTTGGACAAGGACCGAGCTCGGTCCTGGCCCTGTATTCACCAAGAGTCTGCTGATCTAGGATCAGACATCCATTACCCACCAGTCAGAGTGCTCCATGGTGAACACAGATCCAGGACTAAACTATTCTTGTCCTATACCGGGTAAAACTGCAGTGATGTTCACAGACTCCTCCCACCTTGCCACCGCCGGGCTGGTACTTCATATTGTCCGTGGAGCCGATCTTGGATCGCACGTTCTTCAGGTCGGGCATGGGAGCCGACGGGGGGCGAGTGCGGGGAGCACAAGGGACAGGGGGCTTCTTTTCCAGGGGGGTCTGTTTGGGCACGGGAGGCTTAGTTATGCGGGAGGGGCGGGGAGCTCCATTGGTGGTGGGTGGGGTAGCTGGGGCAGTGGTGGGGGTCCGAGTGGTCCTTGGACGAGTTGAGTTGCCTGCAGAGAAAATATATTTGGAATGAAGAAAATAAATGTGGAGGTAGTCCATGATTCCAACCTTTTAGCATCTCTCTAAATATTTTATTAATTTGGCAGGACTACCTAAATCTGCAATACCAGTTATTACCACTTGTCACCACTTATGACCACTTACATAACCCCATAAGACTCTTGGATCCCTTTGAACACAGTTCAAAATAGGCTTTTTTGGAGAAAATGGGGGTGGAAACTGGTGAAAAGACATGAGACACATCTTTGTCATGATCACATGATATTCAAACCCCCACTTGACCCTGATCTGGCTCTAAGATGGCAATAGGACAGTGCACTCAGAATAGCCAGTCCTGTTATAATCAGATTTTTTGTAGGATCAATGCTCAGATCAAGTTGCCTACCATCGGATTCCTGACTCTGGCCCATTTCCTGAATCCAATAATTCGGTTCCAAGGACTCACTGCCTAATGCTTCCACCCCTTCACAAGTGCCGTTATAACCGGATAATTAACATTATTCACCTCAGGGTCCAGTCCTTTTAATCTTGTGGCTGAACGAATGTGTTAAATCCTGCACAATAAAACCACAGATGAGTAATGTCTGCATCAGCCATCTCACATTCCCAGTGTTGTCGGCCCACCGGGGGACATTTTTCTCCTGGCACAGGACCATAACAGACTCGCATCCGTCTCTGTCCTTGTTAACAAAGGAAAGTGCAGCGATGGCTGTACACAGCTCCCGGCGCAAAAACACACCGAGGTCATCGCTCTGGACACCCTAGGAACACTCACTGTATTGAGAGCCTCTTGCCTCCCCCTTTTTTTTTTACCTGTGCTCGTCTTTCCTGCACCAGGCTTTTTGGATTCCCCTGGTTTGGCCTCAGTCTTTGCAGCTGTAAGATAAAGGGTGGTCACCACCTAGTCCATGTCAGACCTAGGACACTTTCAATGAAAAGCATCCGCATTTTTACTAGAACCATGATTGAGGTGGCATCAGTATAAACTGACGACCATCAGATGAATGAACTAGCCACTAGTTAGTTGTCTCTGAATATCTCTCAATTCAAGCGCCAGTTCCTTCACAGGACGTGGTCTACGAAGGCTTGACCACGTTGCAAGGGTTGCAGCCTCTGAGTTGTGTTAAATGAGTCTCTCCAATGGATTTTTTTCTTTTCGTATCACCACTCAGCAAAACTTGGTCTGAGATTCTTCGTTTGAATTTGAACCTCAAATTCAGCCTTAGAAAGATGCAGCCTCTGAATTGAGACACACCCATGGACATAAATTGGAAGAGAGATGGAGGTCCCTGCTGGTAGTTCTATAGATTATTTATTTCAATCTCATTTAACTTATACAACGTACAATGTACATCGTCACAAAGTGCCTAATATTAGAACGGTGCTCAATGCTCCTAGTGAGCAAGCAAAAGGTGACAGTGGCAAGGAAAAAAGAAACCTTCAGAAGAACCCAGGCTCAGCAAGGGGAACCCATCCTCCTCTGGTCAGGACTGGACTACTTCTATAGACCTAAACGAGTGGGTGCAACCACGAAATTGTTCTTACTGCTCGGCGATTCGCCTTTGGAGGCAGCTGTCCGGGTTGAGGGGGCGCCGTTGGCCTTGGGCACTGGAGGGTGCCGCTGAGTCGTGCCATTTTCAGTCGTCTGGTGAGCAAATGTGAAAACATGAGAAAGAAGAGCACAAGCACAGGCATTCCCAAGAAGCGAGGGCCTTTGATGTTTAGCAGATAATGGTGAAAAATTGGTTTTAGAATGAAGTGTGAATAAAGGGAAGTGAGCGATGGAGAAAAATGAAAACAGCTGGACAGTTAAGACTGGGGAATGTAATGTGTCTATAGGTGGAATTACTCCGGTTGATCTTGGAGGCCACCAGTTAACAGACAGAGACACCAGAGACCTTCAAGGCAGTGATCAGGCGAGGAGGGAAGCGGACGGTGATTGGTCTGAACGGGAAGACGTGATGACCACAGGAGGAACACAAGATTGCGCTGGACCCGACTCACCTTAGACTTAACCTCACGGGCCACAGTGGTGGTTCGCATGGTGCCACCCGAGGGTGTGGTGTTCTTGGAAGAGGGGCTTTTTTTATTGCCGGTGGCGTTGGCTGGGGGGGACGTGCGTTTTGGGGGAGCGACAGTGTCCCTCGTGGACAACGAGTTTGGTCTTGTTTTGGTTGTATTGGGCTTGGTTGACCCTACAGTTGGCTGTATGTGTTTCCAAAAAATGAAGCCATCGTGAAGATGAAAGCATGAAAGAGCAAAAGAAAGAGCAGAAGCCCAAAATCATATAGGCACAGCAAAATAAAGAGCTGCTGAACAAAGCTGGACTCTGCTGGAGTAAAAGTCACAAGCACTAGGTGGACCTACCTTGGCTTTGCTGTCAGTGCTGGTCAGGTCCTTGCTGCCATTAGCATTTGGGGACTTGGCTGCACCTTTTCCAGTCTTCTCGTTCTTGTCTGTTTTGGCCGTCTTGTCATTTTTCTCACTTTCCTTCTTCCCTGCTTTGTCCTCCTTGTTTGTCTTCTCCGGCTTGTCTGCTTTCTCCAACTTTTCGTTCTTCTCCACCTTGTTATCTTTGTTTGGCTTCTCCTCATCCTTGATGATCTTCTCCCCCTTCTGTGTCTTGTCTCCATTGTCTGTCTTCTTCAGGATGTCCTCTTTCTTCTCTGGGTGATCATTCTTGTCCACCTTCTCAGGTTTGTCCATCTTCTCAGGCAGGTTGGTGGCATCGCCCTTCTCTGGCTTCTTCTCTTCTTTCACTGCAGAGGGACACAACGTAAAAGAGTCCAACAGGCATTAAAAGCAACAGACATTAAAGCAACCATGAAAATTCCTACTCCTCAGGACCCACTGTCCTACACAGTGCCCTTCAACTACTAATGACGGGCTTGATAATGATAGCTAGACCAAATCACATAATTCAAGTCTGACCTTGTGAATTCATCAAATGTTATTTACGTACGAGTTGGATGTGGTTATATGAGACTTCTGATCTATAAAAGCCAGGCTGTCCTTTGAACACAAAGTTTGTTCTGACCTCTGCTGCAGTGGCATATTCCACCACATATGTTTGTGCTTTGGACCATGATAGCGAGAGAGAGAGAGGACAGGACAGGACAGGAAGCACACTGTCAGCATTTGGGTGCATTATGTAACCACTTTTCTCCCAACTGAGAGAAAAATCAATGAATGGGAAAAGTGAAGGACAAAGACATGCAGATAGACATGGAGTGGTATGAAGAGAGAAAGAGAGAATTAAAGCTTTTTTTTCCCAAAAAAGATTCTAATTGCAAATATTCTTAAGGAAATATTTTCTTTACCAAACCTTTACAACGGCAGCCTGCTGACTACACTTGCATAACATACCATGCTTGTCACCTTATCAGGTGACCCGGACAACTGAGCCACGTCCATAAAGGACCGCGGCGTACTCGTTCTATCAAAAACAACACAGCACAGAGGGCTTCCAGGCAGCCCAGACAGGGGTGAGCAGCCAGAGCCCTTAACACACAGAGTCCATAGCACAGCACATCCACAGCCCAAAGATGCAATGAAGTTACATCGCCACCTAGCCACAAATGCTCAAAAATGTCACGTGCTCTTGCCACCAGGAAGACATTTGCAGCAACCACACGCATCCACATACAAGCCTGCTCTCACTATCCTTGAGTGATTCTTTGCATGACTGACCGTATTACTTACAAAGTACCTAAGGATATCTGACCACACACACACACACACACACACACACACACACATTTACACACCAGAGCACAGATGCACACAGCATAATTAAACAGATGCCCAGTCAAAGCCCGCTGCCTCTGGGAAAGCAACCACTGACAATATTTAAGCCTTTGCGACATGTTTTTTTTTAAAGCACAAATAGGTAGTTTGTACCAATATTTGGGAAGAACACAGCATGAGTTCCAGCCGGAAAATGACCCGGGGCTCACTTACAATAAGGCTAAATCTACTGAGACACCACTGTTCATGGCCTGACTTTGCAGTTTATGTTGCTATGTATAAATCTACCCTGGTTGTGTCTTGTCCGTGTTGTGTCATTTTGCCTCTACGTCCTCTGTGTCCTGCCTGCGTAGGTTGTCTGACTGCATGCTCCGTTTCATGGCGGCACAGACCCCTGACACTTGCATTTCCCCCCTTTCCCTCTGTAGTAGCTCAGACCAGTAATATGTGATGCCGGATGACCATCACGGATCAGCACTCCTATGTGCTGTATCATTACATGAAAAGCTCTTTCCTCAATTCCCATTCTTGACAAAGAATTTTATTAAATTATATATATGTTTCTTGTAGGGTATTTTTAAATATAACTGAATGTAATAGATTCTGATGTATATGTATATGTATAACACTTTAAAAATGTTCAAAGTAAAAGAACAAAAGGTGACAGATTTGTCCAAATAGAAAATAATTTTTCTGCCTCAAAAATTACAAATACAAATGCAAATATTGGTATTTGCACACCCCCCTGACAAAGATTTAAACACTTTTACACCAAAAATATTCATACGATGATGCGTAAATTTGGATCCCCACATCCATTTGAAGAGCTCAGAATGACAGGGCACCTTGAGTTGTCAACGCGCCTGGCTGAGTCATGCTGCCGGGCTCAGGCAGACGCCGCCGGAATGATGGAATGACGGGTGCTAAGTAACGGGCCGTGGGTACCGACCACCTACCCTGTGCGGCCGGATCTGTGCGCCAGCTGGGGGAGGTGCGGGGAGAGGGGCATGCCTGCCAGGCATCGGGCGGAGCGGCGCTGCCATTCCGGGACGTGGGGAAAGGCTTTTTCTCCGCAGCCGGTGAGGGTTTGGCTCCCGGGTGGGCTGGTGTGTCGGGGTACTTGTCGGGCAGCTGTGGGCTGGTGGGCACAGTGAGGCGGGTGCTGTCAGAGGGGCTCTCCAGTTCTCTGCCCGCACCCCCTGCTGGACATGCAGCACCCACGCCGTCTTTCCCTTGCCCTACATAGCTGTCGGTCACCACACCGATCACGCAGTAGTTTGGTGCCGGAAGCGTGGTGTAGTAGGAGTCACTGGGAGCACGAGACGTGAACTGCGGAGAAGAGGTGGTGCCGACGGGGCTCGGCCTGGTGGTCCCGTGGGCCTCGTGGAGATTCCTGGGTGACGCCGGAGACAGTGAGGTTGACGAGATCGGACTGGTGGGGCTTTCGCCCGCGCTGCCCAGGGTGGCTGTGCCCACGCTGCCATGACAACCCGCCACTTTCGGCTCCGCCTGCGCCCTGCCTGCATGGTCCTGCCCCGTCGGTCTGCCTACCTGACCCTGGTGCCAGTCCCAGCCCTGGGCAGCCGGCGCTGGGCAGAGTTCACTGTAGTCCGAGCGCTGGGAAGTCATCCCGTCTCCTCCTCACGCACCGTGTCTCGCTTCCTTCACTACAGCCTGAAACCGCGTGTGTATTTGTGTGTGTGTGTGTGTGTGTGTGTGTCTGATAACTGCTTTTCCCCCCTTTGTCTCTCCTCATTGAACACAGTGAGACTGGACTACTGGCTCTGATGCATTTGCTCTCTCCCTCTCTCTCTCTCTTTCTCCCTCTCTACCTCCAGTGACATCACAGCCATGCGAAGGTTCTGGTCACATGACGGGCCCAGATCCACTGCCATTGGCTGCTGCACAGTCACAACTGGTGCCAACAGCGCGCATGCATACATACGCACACGAAGCACATCATTCATTCAGGCGTACTCAGCCAATCCTCTAAGCCCTCAGAACACACACAAATTCATCGTTCGAACTTCATTTTTCTTTTCTCCTTTCTTCTCCATCTCTGTAATCCCTACGTACTGCTGACCTTCTGTCCTGCCACCCTCCACCTGTCTGTCCTTCCTCCAACGATTCCCATCAGAGATGCAGAACCAAACGTGCACATGTCTCTTTCTCACATGGGCGTGGTTCGTTGGTGTGTGAAAATCCTGAGTGGTCCACCAGCACACCCAGAGCATCACGTTGAGCCAAACTGCAGGAGACAGGAGGGATTCCATCTCTAATGGGTTGTGACTTTGCCCATGGCGTCCTATACCAGCTCAGCTTCCTCAAGATTGTCATTCCACTCCACTCCACACAGCTTAAAAGTACATGCACACCAAAAAAAACGCATTCTTCAGATGACCGCCACCGCTCCACACGCAGGCCACCACCCACCTTCGCCCGCTGCCTGACTGCAACAAATACGGAGGCTGTCCTCATCAAACATAAATGAGAAAGCCTTACGCAATCTCTAAAACCGGCAGCCATTTACAGCACAGGGGCTAAACAAAGGTTGGGGGGAATGCATTATGCAAGAAACAGAGTGAACTGAAACATGACAGCGATCCCGCAGCATGCATGAACCTCGGTGACCTCACGGAAGAAACAGAAGGATTGTAAATCCTATTATGATAGCAGGAGAATTACAATATGTAAATTTTAGATATCAATCTCAAACGTCCATCTTCAAACAATGAGGTGCCATGAGGTGTTTGTGCTCTTCCTCCACAATCCAGTTGAAGCACTTGATGTCTGTCTGTGGAATTTAAGGACTTCTTGTTTTTTGTTTCACATTTGCTGAAATAATGTTGGTGCATTTGTTAATTAACAAAAAAATGACCTCAAACTGCCCAATCTGGCAACACCAAACTTTCTACATGTGATTTAACGGATGCAGGAGTTTACCTAAAATTCTACTCTTATAATGTTGCAGCCAGATACTCCTCGAGTCAATGCACGTCTATCTATGATCTGAACTCATTTCCTGCACTTCAGAAATTCTATTTCAGCCCTAGTTCTAGCTCTAGTTCTCATATTAAATCTCATGATTCTAGTTATATTCTATATATTCTATGGTCTGGTCTAGTCAGCAACAGTATATGTGAGTTAACAGGCTTCTCCATTTTCTTCAGAGGGACTGTGTGATGCAGGCTGAGGAGCAAAAAAAGCACACGAAAGAATAACATCATTCTGACCTTCATCACATTCACGGGGACATTTGTTCCATTAAGATGTCAGCGAGGCTGTTTTCTGTTCATTTGCAGCCATTTGGTGGGTAATTAGAACGATTGCACTGGATTCACAACTATGTGAACCACTCTGGGAGTGAGTATCAAGACAATTTATGTAACACAACAGAGACGCTGAGCCAAGTCTTCCCAGACGTCAGACTACAATTCAACTGATTCAAACCAAGCTTCTCAACCTCTTTTTGTAAAAGCAGGCAGTTCAGGCGAGGGGTGTGTTCAGCAGAGCTGTTTTGAAGGGAGTTTCTATTTCTGGACTCCATCCTCCAGTCACACCTCATTTTCTGCCTGCTATTGCAGACCCTACTCACAGCATCTCCAAGGAAACCGCCTCCCATATCCATGGCAACGCAATTCCAGTCATAGCAGATGATAAGATTAGAGGCTGTGACATCATGACAGAATGGATGCACATGCAGAGAGGCGGGGACGAAGGAGGAGGAGGTTACAAAACAGGCCAAGGTGACCAAAAATTAGATAATGACATTTATGACACCTTCATCCTACAACACAGCCTAAATCGCTAATTCATACATGATTGCATTGTATAATATTAAAATGTCCAAGGTTCCAATGATAAACTAGTACTGTACTTGCTCTAGCTTGATGTCTACACATAGGGGTGTTATACATATGGTGATATTTTACATTGTGATATTGTATTTTGTATACAAACTTAGTCCACCGGCTGGTGCTGTTAACCATTTCCTTTAGTGAGGTCAGCAGAGGTGAGAGTCAGTGTGCGACTACAACCTCCACTCCTGTAGATGGTGCTGTACAGCTGGGTACTTTGAACTACTGCCTGGCATTTAAGTTTTTAGTGCCTTCATGTTGACAGAATAACGAGGTCTTGCAATAACACTGGATGTGCCTGGAATCCAAAACCAAAGAAGCTTTCCTACAATAAAACCAATCTTGATAAACGCAAAATATCATCTGGCTTTAAGTATCGCAATATGTACTTGTCATGATCCGGACCGGCAGGGGTTGACTCCGGATCCGGACCGAAGTTTCATGTTCATGTTTCATGTGTATGGTTCCCTGATCATGTTCACCTGCTGTCTATTTATATAATTGTATAAAACTATCCTGTTCGTGTCTGTTCGCCCTCGAGTCATTGTGCGTGTTTATGTTCCCTTGTCTCATGTAGTTTGTATTAAACCCCTGTCCTGTGATCGTGCAAATGCGTCCTCCTTCATGCCATGTCCAGCCCACCCGTGACAGAATGACCCGACCACGTGGACGCAGCAGATCTACGCCCCGCTGAGATCCAGGGAACCGTGGTTGGTCGGGAGGACGTCTGCTCCATAGTTCCATGTTCAAGATTCCATGTATGGACGTCCCCCAACGCCGCCGGATTCCAGCGACGCACCTCCAGTAATCGTCAGTTCCCCGCCATGATCCATGTCATGTTTTTAATGAGTTCCCCAAGCGTGACAGACTCTCGGCGGCCTACGAAAGCTACCGTGGGGTCGAGAGGATCTGTCACGCGGTCCATGTTCCCCCTGGCGATTCCGGAGGCGGGGGAGTACCAACGAATCCGTGCAACCGGACCTCGATGGCCTACGAAAGCTACCGTGGGGTCGAGGAGACCGGTCGCGCAGTTCAGGTGCTCCCGGCGTTAACCGAGACGAGGGAGGCGCCGGAGACTGACCGGAGTGACGGTGCCTGCGGACGGCAGACAGGATGCCGGTCCCCCACGGACAAGCCGTGCTTTGGCCCGGGCCTGACACTGCCGGTGCAGGACAACCGCCACTCGTCCTTATGGACTTCTCCCCCCTTTCATGGACCATTTTGTGGGCACTCCCAGGTGGTAGTGCCTTTGAGGGGGGAGTAATGTCATGATCCGGACCGGCAGGGGTTTACTCCGGATCTGGAGTCCGGACCGGAGTTTCATGATAGTCTCGGGTAATGTTCCCTGATTGTGTTCACCTGCTGTCTATTTATATAATTGTATAAAGCTATCCTGTTCGTGTCTGTTCACCGTCGGGTCATTGTGCGTGTAGATGTTCCCGTCTTGTGAAATTTGTATTAAACCCCTGTCCTGTGATCGTGCGAATGCGTCCTCCTTCATGCCATGTCCAGCCCACCCGTGACAGTACTGTATCATGGGTCACCATATATTGTGGTACATATTGTGAGACCCTTGCCAATACACACTTCTAACGTACAGTTTTGTGATACCTATCGTATAGTGATACGTATCATGGGGCAATTCACATGCCAATTCACACCCCTAATGTACAGTATCGTGATACGCATCCTATCGTGAGATCCTTGCCAATTCACACCCCTAATGTACAGTATAGTGATACGTATCATATCTTGAGACCCTTACCAATACACACCCCTAACGTACAGTATCGTGATAGATATCGTATAGTGATACACATCGTATTGTGAGATCCTTGCCAATTCACACCCCAATATACAGTATCGTGATACATATCGTATAGTGATACGCATCGTATCATGAGATCCTTGCCAATTCACACCCCTAACGTACAGTATCGTGATACGTATTGTATAGTGATACGCATTGTATCTTGAGATCCTTGCCAATTCACACCCCTAATGTACAGTATCGTGATACGTATCATATCATGAGACCTTTACCAATACACACCCCTAAAGTACAGTATCGTGATAGGTATCGTATAGTTGCCCGTTTGAATCCCGATCCGCCAAGGTGCCACTGAGGTGCCACTGAGCAAAGCACCGTCCCCACACACTGCTCCCCGGGCGCCTGTCATGGCTGCCCACTGCTCACTCAGGGTTATGGGTTAAATGCAGAGGGCAAATTTCACTGTGTGCATTGTGTGCTGTGCTGCTGTGTATCACATGTGACAATCACTTCACTTTGTTGTTGTGATAGATATTGTATAGTGATACGCATTGTATCGTGAGATCCTTGCCAATACACACCCCTAATGTAAAATATTGTGATACATATTGTATTGTGATATGCATCTTATCGGGAGATCCTTGCCAATTCACACCCCAGCGTACACTATCATGATACATTTCGTATAGTGATACGCATTGTATCGTGAGATCCTTGCCAATTCACACCCCTAATGTACAGTATCGTGATACGTATCATATCATGAGACCTTTACCAATACACAGCCCTAACGTACAGTATCGTGATAGGTATCATATAGTGATACGCATTGTATCATGAGATCCTTGCCAATTCACACCCCAGCATACACTATCATGATACGTTTCGTATAGTGATACGCATCACATCGTGAGATCCTTGCCAATTCACAACCCTAACGTAAAGTATCGTGATACATATCGTATCATGATACGCATCTTATTGGGAGATCCTTGCCAATACACACCCTTAACATACAGTATCGTGATACGTATTGTATAGTGATACGCAATGTATCAGGAGATCCTTGCCAATTCACACCCCTATCTACAGATATAAAAAAAATCTGGTATTAGACTCAAACCATGATTCTCAAGGGCATGACTTCAGCAGGACAACATAGTCAGACTCCTATCTTACACACCCTGCCTCCAGAACGCTGGCTCATAAGGCAAAGGGAAAAGCAAAGCAACAGGGCCAGACCACAGGCAAACAAACTGTCACATTCAATTCTGTCACCAAGCGATTCATTTCACCCAGTTAGGAGAATGAAGAGCAACTGCATTCAGGCTAATTAGTCCGTGTTAGAAAGCCATGAGTGAAAATAAAAAAGCAAATTAGCAGGCAGAAGCAGAGGATGGATGCCGGTCTGAGCAAACTCTCCATTCATAACGACCCACTGTTGTCCACAAGCATAATTATGTGTACGAAATGTCTCCAAAAACAGGAACACAGCAAGGCTTCCACAGTTTGGAGGTGGCCGGTGCCATGTCGGGCAGCACTCTGACTAAGTCTTTGTTCTGCAGAGGACAGGATAGGTACTGTGGAGCTTTGTTATGCCAGAATAAAGACCCCTGTGCAGTTTGAGTCAACAAAGTGTGTTACAGATACCAGGCACCACATGGTGGTCCCCCTGCTCCACCCGCCCAGACAGCAGTCACCTGCCACTACAAGCTTTCGAACCTTCATAACACAGCACCAGCCCACCTCATGCGTTTCGTTCGGTAAATTGGTCACTGTCAGGGACTCACCGATCACCAATCACCTATTAATAAAAGACACGCCATGCATGCATGTCTTGCATAAGGACAAAAAAGCCCGAAAATCAATAATGCATTTGCAAGAGGAAAAGGGACGAGGGATGGAGTTGAATGAAGGGACTGCAAGAGACTGAAATAGCATCTGAATTATACTATTTTAAGCATATTTTGTGTTCAATCAAACTACAATAGATGCGAAACATAATAAGCCCACAGTGTCACGTTCAATAAGCATACTCTCAAGGTATGAGTCTGTAGGCAAAAACAGACTGGTGGGTAGGGCCTTAAAACTGAAAATGACATCATTTAAAATACTTTTTAAAGTTTGCACATGGCAATAGACTTATAAACTTGTCTTTTATTAATTAGAAAGTTCATCAACAGGTAAAAATGTCAAACTATGTATATATCTAAATTTGGAGTAAAGATATTTGTACTTTTACACTGGACAAATCTCTGTACAGTTATAATGACCCTTTATTATAATTATTCTTTCAGTTCACAGACAAATAAACATTTAAAATGATACTTGCTTGTTCTTCCTTGTTAGCTAATCATGCACTATTGCTCATGATTGAGTGACTGGACAGTCACCATTTCATGCTCAGGGACATGATGCTGCTTCACAGGGCGCTTGAATTGCTGTGTTAACTATAACGCCTGCCTTGACGACTGGGAACACCAAGGGAGCGGCAGGGGTGCATGCAGTTTTGCAGAATTCGGAGAATACAGTTGCTTTTGACCGGTAATTGAGTGTTTTAACCATGTGATGGGAAGCAATAATCCAATGTGTGGAACAATAAAACCCCCTTACCTGCTCAGCGTCCAGAGTTGATCCAAGCACCGGGCAGTGTTGCGATGAGGGGAAAAAAAAAGAGCTGGCATTACTCACGACGGTCTACAGCATATCTTGTATTTGGATGCAATTTAAAAGTGTCAGGTCAAGGTAGCGCAATCTGCTTTCTATACTACACACTGCATCTCAAGACATTTTGCAGACAGTCAGTAGCTTTGCATATGCACAAACACAACAAATTATTTATGAATATTCTACTAACTGACTACAGCAAAAAGTAAAGTGAGTAATTGCGTAATAGCTCATTAGAAAAACATTTAAAAATCACACAGTTAACGCATGATTAGTAAGCATTGTTTGCCCAGACAAACCAAAGAAAAAACCTGATGCAGTGCATTCTGGGAGATTTTTAACAGAGGAAAACTGACATCCAAAGACTGAAAAAAACAGACAGTCTGGTGAAGAAACGCATAGCGATCAGTGTGTTATGGCAGCATTGGTGTATGGCGTTGTCACATCCTGATTACAGAAATGACATGCAGGAAAAGAAAGGTCCGAACCCTTTAAGACAGACACACAGACAGAGAGGGGAGGGGTGGCGGACAGTAAGAACGGCTAAATAATTAGAGAGATTATCACAGAAATCGTTTAAAGAGAGAGGGCCCACTCCACTGAGCCATGCACTACGTTAAGCATCCCCACACAGTACTGATTGTCCCCTCTTCAGTGTCACCAACCTTCCAGTAGGGGGAGCTGTGCCAGCAGGGCATCCTGGTGCTCAATGAGGGACGGGATGAAGGGTGGGGCCCGAGGGTTAAGGCTCGAGCTCGCTGTGTTGCCGAGGGTGGTGGGCACCAGGGTGGAAGTGTCCAGAGGGGCGGGGCTTAGCATGGTAGTGGGCTTGGGGGCGGGGGCAGAGCTGAGGGCAGTGGTGGTCTGCGAGAAAGGGCTTGTTACTGGAGTGGCCTGGGAAGGGGGGCTTGAGTCTGGTGGGGTTTGCAGGACAGAGTCCAGAAACATCAAATGTGAGGTGGGGCTCAGGCTCTTCTGGTCTGCAGAAAAGGGCTGAACTTTAGTGGAGTGATAAGAGGCCAGGCCTGTTGGAGGAAGCTCAGGAGAAGCCTGCTTGTCTTGGCTACCTAATAAAGCATCTGTCTCATGGTCCTTGTCCCATTTCCCCGCCATCTTGAAAGTGGTATCGCCTGCATGGATGCCAGTAGGGAGTGAGAAAACGGCGTCTTGTTGGCGGTCTGATGGGACGATGGACACTGGTGTTGTGGAGAACAGGCCAACACCAGAACTAGAGGAAACAAGCTGCGTGTCCATGACCACCGGGGAGCCTGACTCACTTCCAAGTGTTCCCCACTCTTCTGGGAGCTTCTTCCGACTTTTATTCCTCCTGGCCCGGATCCGTCCCCCGGCCCCTCCCTTGGCCCACAACTCACTCTCCCAGCCCTCCTCTTCAACACTGGGGGGCGAGGAGCACCCCTGAGGGGAGAACACTCCTCTCTCTTCTTCTGAGTCTGGGGAGCCGAGGCTCTCCAGGAGGTCGTTCACCTCCTCCCTGTTTCTTCTCTTCTTCTTCCTCTTCTGCTGTTTTCCATTCACAACTTCGCTCCCCTTCTCCTCCTCTCCTGATGCTGGGTCTTGGCCCTGCGACCTGTTGGGGCTGGAGGGCTCCGAGCTGTTATCCGTCTGGTCATCGTGGTGATCGGTTCCAGTAGTGATGGTGGGGGAAAAGGGTGTGTCCATGCCAAGCTTGTCCACACCTGTCCAAGGCCTCCCCAAATTGTCTTTGTGTACAGAGAGGAAGAGGAAGGGTCACCAGGCAACATATCAACTGTCTGTCAACATTTCCAGAGCAAATTCCCACCATTAAAAAAGCAAATCTGCATCTACGCACCGGGACAGCTGACCTTGGTTGCCTCACGGAACACGGCTAGCTAAAAAAAACAAGGCTTTTAAATGCCCCTCCCTCATCACAATGAATGCAAAAAGCTTCTAAAAATAGCTGAAGATAATCTACCATATTGCATAATTGCATACGGTGAGAAAATAACCAGCGTGCGATAAATCAATGGAGAGATGAGCCCGGATGTCCCGGCTAGTGTTTGCTCTGTAAACAAAATCAGACAAATTTGTGTGTTTTACAGTACGAACAGTAGCCGCCTAGTGGACGAAACTCGGAGAGAGAAGGCGTGTAAGACTGCGCCTTAGCAAATGGACTGATGTAGAACTGACGACAATGACAGGTCCATGAGGGACAGGGACAAACAATGTACATCGAGACAGGGAAAGAGGGGTGGGGGTCATGTGACATGAGACTGGAAACATTTGAAACAGACAGGGTGCACACCAGAACACATAAATATATAACATTGTATGCAATACATTAAAACATGGATTTATATATATAAGCAAGTACCATTTAGCAAGTACCATAAGTTTAATGGTGCAACCAGACTATTGTACTTTCTTTGTATTTATTATTTATAGCATTTAACCCTTACAGATTTGTTTAGATTTTTAATTTGATTTAATTTTTAATTGGATTCTCATTCGTTTACATCACAACTCACAGCATTTTAACAGGGCTGTGACCTCCATATTGTTCCTGATGTCTGATTTCCCAAAATCAGGTAAAAAGAGGTCAAAATAAATGGACTAACCTAAGCTAAAGCTGGGTATTTGCCTCTCAGCACTTCACGGAGCACTGGCCTATAAATAGCCTTCTGATCTATACCCTGGCCAAAAGTCATTATTCATCATCTATCAGTACTAAATGGCAGAAAAAACTCCAAAGCAGATGTCAGAATTCTGAATTTATGCAGTGAAAAATATCTCCAAATATGAATTCCAATTCTTTGAAAATTCTAAAAATATAAAATATATATTTTTTGAATTTTAATAGAATTAATTATAGAATTAATATTTTATATATAGTATTAGTATAATTATATATAGTAATATATTATAAATGCATATAATAAATATATGAACAAAACAATTTTGTACAGTGACAAATGGCTTATTCAGCAGTGTGTAGTAATTATGTTTGATGAAAATATATTACTAGTAATATTAGTATTAACAATAACAATATTTCATACAAAACATTTACATTTTACCCTTAACCTTCATGCCAACCATCAAACAAAATTCATCCTTCAGCAGGAATTTTTTTAAACACTGAAATAAGAAAAAGAAAAGTCGACTAAGCTCTGCCATGTGTGACATGCTGGAGTTTCTTGAACTTGACTGATGGTGGCCGAGCTCAGTCTGAACACAGTAGCCCTCTGGTGTGCAGTAGTGAGTACTACAGCCCTGACACAACATGCACTTCTGCGTGCGCCCCATGGCGTCTCTGGCCTTGTTTCTGGTGTATTTTTGCACTTTGCAAGGTGTGCAGAAAACATCTCACTGACTCTTACCTGTGGGAGCCTGTGGTCATGTGCTAATAGAGCTATGGATCTTACCTCCAGCGTTGTCCTTCATGGTGAGCGGGCCAGAGTCATTCGGTTTGCCAGACGTCTGGGCCGGTTTTGGCGGCTCGAAGCCAAACAAAGGCGAGGTCCTGAAGGGCTCGGCCATGGCGGGAGGCTTGGCTGACTGGAAGGGAGCCATCCCAGTGTTCATGCTCACTCCTGTCTGAGAGAAACCTGAAAAAAAAGAGGATTATTTCCGCCGATCATGCAGCATGGCGATGAGGCTCAACTGTGCCGACGCTGTTGCAGTACAAACCCATAAAAGAGTCCGCGCTGTTCTTCACAGTCGATCCCATCTGCTGGTGTCCCCACTGGTCAGGCATATCCATCACGGACCCTGTGCCTGGATGGATGGAAATATGTTGGTGTAAAAAAAGGTAAGTTAATATGCCAGTTAATAGCACCATATAGTAGCCTCATCTGCACCGGAGAACTGAAGAACATAGCATCTCTAGATTACACAGTAAAATTCACTTCTAGTGAGGGAACAGGGATTCTTGAAGCAGACAAGACCGTTTTTCTACATTTACTTCACATTATGTTTTCAAATACGTCAGTGCGATGAGAGTTAAAGCCACGTTCACACGGACTGAATGTTTTTCTGCTCATTAGAGCAGAAATGAGCAGTGGTGGCCTAGCGGTTAAGGAAGCGGCCCCGTAATTTGAAGGTTGCCGGTTCGAATCCCGATCCACCACTAAGCAAAGCACCGTCCCCACACACTGCTCCCCGGGCGCCTGTCATGGCTGCCCACTGCTCACCATGGATTAAATGCAGAGGACACATTTCGTTGTGTCACCGTGTGCTGTTCTGCAGTGTTTCACAATGACAATTGTGTCCATAATAAAAGTGTCCACACGTGCGTTCAGCGCCAGCGCTCAGTTGGCTGCACGTTAGGATGACATCAAATAAATGCTGCATGCAACGTTTTACTGGTGTCAATTTCTGCCAAGTGATGCAGCTACAAAGCGCAGCAAAATCGTGTTCAGAGGTCGTTCATTTCGAACATCCACGTGGACAAGGTCAGGCCGCCACAGTCCCTACCGGCACTACTTTTTAACTCGACTATACCGCCACCAGAAAATCCCCAAGCAAGGCCATTATGATAAAATCGATTATGTTCTGCACTGCATCGATGCAGAATCGTCCACGCAACTTCACTGCAGCAGCCAGGCTCATTGGTATGGAAGTGCGACCTCAACCGTAGTGACACCACTCCATCCAAACCTAATGCATAAATGAAAATGCACTATGCATCAGCTGTGACATCAGATTTGTGCCAGACTGGCCTCAACTACAGTATTCTTTGCCAGTGGTGGAGGGTAAGGGTAATGTTTGGGGTAACTGTCCCCCCACGAATGGATGATAGGACGGGAGAGGCCGCGAGCCCGTTACCATGGTTACACAATCAAATGGGGCGGTCTGACAGCCCCTGCAGCGTTGCCCTTTCGCTCCATCTGTGTCAGAACTGACACGAAACGAGATATCTGTAGCCGATATCGTTCTACACCATGACACCTCGGGGTTTTTGAAAACCAGCTGGATGCAGTTGTGCACTGAGCGGCATATTCGCGTACAGAAGACCTCGGCAGCTGCGTCGCTTTACTGAAGCAGAGGCCAGAGAACGGTCACATGTCCAGAGGCGACATGTGGCCAAAGGGAACAACGCGCTGTTTATTTCCTCTGTCCGCCCCCTGTTTTTTTTTTGGTCTGACCTTGTGCAAAGTGACACAAAAAATAAGAAACCATACAATTTCTTCAAAACCTGGCGGGCAGATGTGAATGTGGATACTGAAGCTTGGGATGGTCATTTGTCATAATTCAGTATCACTTTCACAATATATTGTATGCATATATTTCACAATATGCAGCATTTTGACTTGGCAAGTCGCAGTCCCCTGGCAGGCTGCAGCAGATGGCTGAATGTTAAAAAATATGATGAATCCGTATCACAATCCACGCTCACGGGTGGTCTTTTTCATGCACCCATGCAGTTGAGTGAGCGTCAATTTCAAGCCACATTTCTTAAAATGTACACTTTCCTGGCATGCTGGCAAGTTTAAGAACATGCATGGGCACCCTGACTAGGTTGCAGTTATGCAGCCCCATACACAACAAACCGCAATGTACCTTTTTATCAGAACCTACATTAGCCTTCTTTTGGATGTTCTTGAATGTTCATCAGTGAGTCTTTGTCGTCACCGGTTCATCCTTAAGACTGCTTTTGCATAGTTCTCCCACAAGAACTACAGGTTTGGAGATGCTATCACCCAGCCATCATAATTTGGTCTTTGTCAGGCACTCAAATCCTTACACTTGGCCATTTTATTTTTACTTCTAGTGCATTTCATTGTAAATGTAAATTCAAATTCACATACATTTGTCACATACACAGTCATACACGGAATGATATGCAGTGAACTGCTACAGACCACAGTATTACAAATATTGCAAGTAACAATGAACCAATAAGCAAATATTGCAAACATAACCAAATATTTACATTTACATTTACAGCATTTACCAGATGCCCTTATCCAGAGCGACTTACAATCAGTAGTTACAGGGACAGTCTCCCTAGAGCAACTTAGGGTTAAGTGTCTTGCTCAGGGACACAATGGTAGTAAGTGGGATTCGATCCCGGGTCTTCTGGTTCATAGGCGAGTGTGTTACCCACTGGGCTACTACCACCCTACACTTTTTATTACACTTTTTTATTACAAATATTACACTTTTATGTCTTCAACCTAAAACATAAAATATGTGAAACAGGTAGGGTGAAGGTGTGCAAATGGGATTCAAATAATTCCACCTGCGTCCATAACAGCAACTATATTGTTGACATCTGTTGTCATGGCGACTGGTCTATGTAGTCTATACTGCATTTACCGCATTACTATGGTCTGCATACCGTAGAAGAGTGTTCTCGAAAACAGTCCCAAAAAGAGATGACAGTGACCCAACCCTTGATTTGCATATCTCCTTCAGGTTCCAATGGACAGTGTCCCAGAAACATTTACATAATCTGAAGAGAACAAAAAAAAAAAAAACCCATCACACCCACACACTCCATCACACACTGACAGCATGAAGGATTAAGACGGCTGTGTGTGTGTGTGTGTGTGTGTGTGTGTTGGCACTTTGGGAGCCTGAAGGTGCTGGATGTGTTTACGCCTCGTGTAGCATGCACAGCATTGCCGTGTTCTCTCCCAGTGTCAGCACGGCACCATCTAGCCTGGAGCACAGCGACAGCCACCGCACCATCAGAAGCTGCAACCCCTGAACCCCGAACTACAGATAAATCAGACATGTAACAGCAACAAAAAAACCAAGTTAAAGAACTCTATAGAGGACCCAGAGGGCAGCCTGGGTAAAGATGGCAATGTCCCATCTGAACCCAAAGAAGCATCAGCAATTGCATAATGCTACATTGGGAGAAAAAGCTCCGGAGAGGTTCGGGGCACTGATGACACTCAGACCGACCCTCAGAAAGTTCCAGAAAACAGGGAGGGAAAGTCGATGTGGGTGCAATATGAGGTCCCGTCAGGCCCGGCAGGCGCAGACAGAGCCACTCTTTCACGGTTCCCTTCCGACACCGCGGCGCTTTCATAACCTGAGGAACGTCTGCAGCCCTTTCAAACGATGGTTCAGGGAGCGCACTATAGCCTCAAACATTTTCAATGGGTGAAAAAACCTACTAAGAAAAGCATCGGGCTCCATGGGTGTGGCAGATGTAATGGTGCGTGCGAGTCAGAAACAAGCCAGACAATTCGTTTTTTGAGGTTTACTGAAGTATTGATGAACAATGACAAGACAGGATTGGTGATTATTGCAGATTATTGCAGTATGGTTGTGTGTCTAGTTATAAACAGTGAATCAGAAGCCAATACAACACCTGTATGTCTAGATAAATGCATCCTGACTGTTTCTGTTGTCATGGAGTACCTGCTATGTGGTATATATTTACATTATTTATCAGACGCCCTTATCCAGAACGACATACAACCAGTAGTTACAGGGACAGTCCTCCCCCTGGAGACACTCAGGGTTAAGTGTCTTGCTCAGGGACACAATGGTAGTAAGTGGGATTTGAACCTGGGTCTTCTGGTTCATAGGCGAGTGTGTTACCCACTAGGCTACTACCACCCTGGTATATTGTATTAAACCCCTGTTTATGTACTTGAAGTCGTGCAATTGCACCTTCACTGCCCTGTAAATTTCTCCAAATATCATCTCTACACTTTACATATGCAAATCGATTCTTGCTAAGCAGTTTCCTTAAACACATACTGCAAAGCCACAAATGGTGACTATAATAAAAATGCTTTTTCAGTGGATCCTACAGGCACCATGGCATTCAGGGCTGCACTACTTTGTTAATGTTGGAAGTGCTTCCAGGCTAAAACCGCCTCCTCTCTCGTTGGACTCTGCTCTCATAGGTTAAATATTAACCACATATTTGACGTATGCAGACATTTTTAATGTCAGTGGAAGAGCAGAGATCCAACTGACACAGCAAAGATGTTGGCAACCTGCTGCTAATTTTACCATGCAGCGCACATCAGTGGTGGCCTAGCGGTTAAGGAAGCGGCCCCGTAATCAGAAGGTTGCCGCTTCGAATCATGATCTGCCAAGGTGCCACTGAGGTGCCACTGAGCAAAGCGCCGTCCCCATACACTGCTCCCCGAGCACCTGTCATGGCCGCCCACTGCTCACTCAGGATGATGGTTAAATGCAGAGGACAAATTTCACTGTGTGCACCGTGTGCTGTGCTGCTTTGTATCACATGTGACAATCACTTCACTTTACTTTACTAAATCATCAGCAGGTGGATGACTACATGTTCTGAAATTTAACACACACATACAGCATGCACAACTTAACATGCTGTCACCATTTCATTAAAAACCCTACACCCCCAACTATATGTTCACTGCATAAATTATGATACTTTTCAGAAGTTGGACATTTCTCTGAGCAATCCTAATAAGTATTAAAATTAATTAAAATTCTCAAATGATTAAAATAAGTAATACTTTAATAATTTGACAAACTGTAAGCCATAATCAAACAAAAAACAATCCACTTCACATATACTGAATATATTATATTATACGTATACTGAATTAGCTTTTTCTACAATATAATTTTTTAACCTACATTAATATATATAGCACATTCATACAAAAAACCCTTTTTAAATACACAGATCCTTCAAAAAAACACTGATCACACTTGAACAAACTGCCGAATAATAATAATTTAAATTAAAATACCAAAAAACACAACATGCAATAATGTTAAACAATTAACAAAAAAGATGAACACAGAATTTCTGCAATAGAAAACAGAAGCATGAATTGGCTCATTTTTTTCACAGCTAAATACACTAATGTGGACGCAGCAAAATAAAGAAAATCAGATCATAACTGGACCTTCTTTAATTAGGTGTCATTTGTACAATTGTACAACAAGCTGCAAAAAGCACAAGTGAAGCGAGAGCAGACAGTGGCAGGAATTTGTCTAATCACTTGTGTTCATTCTGTGGTATATAATCAGTTTCCCATCATTTTCTCCCCATTACCTAAATGAGTGACTAATGCATCAGTGAGAAACTGAGTGAAGATCGTGTTAGAGGTTTCCTGGTGCGAATCGCCCATCTGAACTGCCCAAGCATGAGGAGTTACCGCCGCCAAATTTAGCCACGAGTCAGGGACTCGGGTGTGAAAATCTGCCCACGTAACACAACACACACTTATCGTTGAGTGTGAGCACGGGTGACATGCAGCAGTGGGATTTTTCTGGAAAGGCTTCCGGTCCTGTACGGTCCTCTGCCGTACAGGACCGTATCCATAGCGACTTACAATCAGTAGTTACAGGGACAGTCCCCCCCTGGAGGAACTCAGGGTTAAGTGTCTTGCTCAGGGACACAATGGTAGTAAGTGGGGTTTGAACCTGGGTCTTCTGGTTCGTAGGCGAGTGTGTTA
Source organism: Denticeps clupeoides (assembly GCF_900700375.1). Taxonomy (NCBI): domain Eukaryota; kingdom Metazoa; phylum Chordata; class Actinopteri; order Clupeiformes; family Denticipitidae; genus Denticeps; species Denticeps clupeoides. Next base: position 4,148,513 of record NC_041710.1, read on the forward strand.
CCCACTAGGCTACTATCACCCTGGACTCGGACTCATAACAACAGGAACATGGCTGGAATTATGACAGCAGTGTTGCAAAGTCACACGGAGCATGACTGTAGAGCAAGCTGTGAGTAAAATCTGTTCACCAGCCAAAGCCATTCCTCTCCACATTTATAAGCCCTTTTAGAACACTATTACTACAGCTCACCTTCTTTCTTCCCATCCAGCAGGGGGCGATAGTCAGACTTGCTGACAGTCTCTCCGACTTTGTCATCGTAGCTTTCAGCCTGCAGGCTGGCCACAAAATCCCTCTTCAGCATGCTCTCAGAACTCAACGGGGGCTTCCCGTCTGTGAGGGCATCACGCAAGCTCAGGTCCATGTTCCTGCACAGAGAGGAAGGGGAATTAAGCAAACATACATTTGATCCACTACATTTGATTATTGAATTTAGATGAACAAGCTTTTATATAACCGTTACGTCCTTTGGGCCCTAGAATGGTTTGGGGTGCTCTGTGTTTGTGCGTGTTCCCTTTTAGGCTGTCTGCTGGGCGGAGATTGGGAGTATGGTTCCCACCGATGGTACTACTTTAGGACCATTTCAAGCACCAGTCGGGGCTCATTGTTGTGGAGCCGGAGGAAGAGGAAGCGAGAGGAGATTTTTGGAGTGTTGTAGAATTGTAGAGTTGGAGATAAGCCTTTGTTGTGTGTTAGAGTGGTTAGTGTTGTTAGTTGTGGCTTTGTTGTGTATCTGTAGAGTCTCTCCTTTCGTGGTGTGTTGTCCTCCTGTGGATTGTTGTGTAGTTGTTGTATATAGCACTTTAGGTTGGGTTATTCACATAAAAACATATGATATGATAAAGTTGATGGAAAAAGGTTTTAGCCTACATTGCCTACATTGAAAACACATACAAAACCCACATCCCTTCTGTCCCATGGTGTGTTTGTAACAGAGGGGTAGTAGCCAAGCGGTTATCACACTCATCTATGACCACAAAGTCACAGGTTCAAATCCCACTTACTGCAGTAGGAGTGGTGGCCTCGTGGGTAAGAAAGTGGATCAGAAGGTTGCCAAAAGTACCATACCCACACACTGCTCACCAAGGGTTACGGGTTAAAAGCATTGTGTGCACCATGTGCTGTGCTTGCTGTGTATCGCAATGACAATCACTTCACTTCTTACTTCCACCATTGTGTCCCTCAGCAAAGCACGTAACCAAACACTGTCCATGTAACAATTGTTGGATAAGGGTGTCTGGTAAATGCCATAAATGTTAATGTAAAAGAGGGTAAAATTAGTGTTACAGTGAGAGAGTTAATGGGCCAGACAGAGACCCTCCTCAGGGACTAAAGGGCTACAGACACACACCTAATGTGGTGCAATAAAGATCTTCATGTGTGGCAGCAGGTGTCACCGTCTCTCCCACCCTCCCAGAGAGAGTGTCCTACCCCTCGCAGTGCAGCTGAGACCACACACACACACACACACACACACACACACACACAAAAAAAACTAAGGATCATTAATGCTGAATGAGATTAACATTTGATACAAAATAAGCACAGCATTGGGCAGCCATGAAAGGCACCCGAGGAGCAGTGTGTTCAGGATTTGAACCTGCAACCTTTCTTACCCGCTAGCCCACTGCCCCAGAACTGATCTGAACTGCAGCCAATCCGGTAGCACCAGGCCAATGATGTCTACAACCTAATCTAAATGTATCCTGTGTGCAGCATGCAGATGTAATACCAAATACACTACTCACAATAAGTTTGGGATATTGTGAGAGACTTAGTGGATGTCATACATACGGTGTTTGTTTCACATTTTTGGGATGGGGGGCAACTGTATTGGGGTGATAGACACACCTCATTTAGTGTTTTCCATGTAATGGTCTCATTGTGTACAGGTGGGTGTTTATATTGGGGACAATACCAAGAGACAAGCTTTCTCAATGTGGCACCAATTTCAACATTCTGTGGGTATAAAAAGCTGGTATTGTCTGTAAACAATTCCAAATTCATCATTCAAACAGCCATGAACACACGATGTCACATTACGGACAAGCAGCGCTACTGAAATTGTCAATTTTTTTTATTTGGGGCTATCCCTGGTATTGTCTAAATTTTTGGGGTAATAAATATTAAACTAATGAAAATGGTGTTTCTTCTCATACATTATTAGTAATATCAAAGGGAACTTTTACTTATTTCATTAAAATTAAAAGGAAAATAGGAAAATAATTAATGTAAATAACAATATCCCTAACTGAGTGCCACTGATGTGCCACTGAGCTAAGCACCAAATTTCACTGTGTGCACCGTGTTCTGTGCTGCTGTGTATCACATGTGACAATCACTTCACTTATTGTGAGTAGTATATTCACTTTAGCACACCCTACTACATAATAAATAGGGTTTGGTTGTAGTCTAGTGGGTAACACACTCGCCTATGAACCAAGAGACTTCAGGAACCAGGTTCAAACCCCACTTACTACCATCGTGTCCCTGAGCAAGACACTTAACCCTCAGTGTCTCCAGGGGGGACTGTCCCTGTAACTACTGATTGTAAGTCGCTCTGGATCAGGGTGTCTGGTAAATGCCGTACATGTAAATGTAAATATGTGAACATAATACAACATGACAATCACCAATTACACCAAACCTCCCTTATGAAACCACAAACAACAAAAATAATAACAAATTGTAAAAATTACATTATAGCATCCTGTATAGCTTAATAAAGGCCAATTTATGGCCCATTTAATATTAACAGACACAAAAACTGTCTCTCTGTTCTTCTCCTTCAGCCGTTCATCCCTCTCCTCCTCCACACAACAAGTGTCCATTGTCCTGCATAAACACAACACTAAACAATACACACATACACACACACACACACACACACACAAGGTCATCTTCAGATTACTGGGTGCAAGGTTGAGGGCACAGTGGCCTTGTTTCTCATGAAGAGAACTGTGTTTCATTGTTTTGCGGACGGCAGCCCTGACGTACAGCGGGACGGAGCAGATTAGGACAATGACGGGCACTATGCTGTCCTCGTTCTAATCCCAGAAGCAGAGTTTGTTTTTTCGGGGCGGCGAGTTTCTGACCGAACTCCGAGCACCCGTCGCAGCTTTAACAGGCCCTGTGCGGAGAGGGAAGGGGCGTTTTATCATTATCGCTAAGTCTTGGGATTTAAATATAAACCCTTTGCTGTCCCAGACCCCGTCAATGTCAAACAGCATCAATCCCCGCCTAAACCAACCCCCCCTGCCCCCCCATAACCCCACTGCACAAACATCCCCCGCCCACCCCCCAGCAAGGCAGATAGTGGGGCAATACGAGATACGAGCCGCCAGAGCCTCGGACAGAGATTAGTCTCTCAGAGATCAAACAATCCCCGTCCACATGTCCAAACCCAGCCCATCACGGCATCACACACACACACAAAAAGCATCTACTGTAGTCGACTGTACGGCATTACACACTGGAGAACTGCGTGATTGAGGCCAGGAGCTTAAAGGGGGGGCATCCCGTCCATTCCACCACTGTGCTTTCAGGCCAATTTTCGAACAATTTTGACCAACCGTACACTTAACAGTGGTCATATATAAAATCTGACCCGTAATCTTATTCATTTAATGAATTTCTTTGTATGATTTTTTATTTGTATGATTTCTTTATATGATGAGAACGGAAACATGACCTCCGAAAATGAACTCCAGTATTTCAGCGGAAACTAGACCTGCATGCCAACCAAATGTTATAGTTAAAGTGAAGTGATTGTCACATGTGATACACAGCAGCACAGCACACGGTGCACACAGTGAAATGTGTCCTCTGCATTTAACCCATCACCCTGAGTGAGCAGTGGGCAGCCATGATGGGCAGCAGTGTGTGGGGACGGTGCTTTGCTCAGTGGCTCCTCAGTGGCACCTTGGCGGATCGGGATTCAAACCGGCAACCTTCTGATTACGGGGCCGCTTCCTTAACCGCTAGGTCACCACTGCCCCGTTCAATTTAAACATTTTTTAAGTGTTCAACATTGATTGCGGATAACAAATTTATAATATATCTCCAAAAGAATACCAATATATATTACAGTGGTGCCATCCTTCCTGTTTCCTGGAATTTCTCACTAATAGTGTAGAGGCAAAAAGTAATAAGCTTCCAAAAAACACAAAGTAAAGGTAAAGAGTGTCCCATGACGTACGTCTGGTAGAACAAATCTTCCTCTCGGCACCCCGGCGTCGTCCAGTCAGCGGTTTACACCGGTAAGCACAGCACGCGTCTGGCCCTCTGCTGAGAGCGACCAGCTCTCATCGATCAGGAACGGCTTGAGACTCTTCACGCCCGACATCAGCAGCACCGTTAGTGTGCGGGCAAACAACAACGAGTCTGAAACGGGCGGGGCAAGGCGGAAAACGAATAATAAAAAGGCACTGGTCTTTTTTTTTTATATTTCAGATGCAATTCCGCAAATCCCTCCTCCCCTTGACATCCTTTTAAGCTTGAAATGTGTAGAGGCCACCGCTTGTTCTGCGAAGGTGCTGGAAACATCAAGCATTTCTGAATGAATGCACATGGGGCGTGGGCGGGGCCACTGGGTCAATGCATTCCAGCGCAGAGCGAAATCCGCCCAGCACCTCTTCATGCTGCAATTGGCTGTCGGGCGGCAAGCCCTCCTGCACACTCAGCAACTTCAGCACCAAGACCCGCCGGTGGCCAGCACAATGGCCACCGGCCCTGCTTTCAATTGCTGAGAGTCACAGAACTTTTGCTGGCAGCGACACTTCAGTCGGGTCACTGAAGAAGAGAGGAGGGAGGCCGTCGGCCCCGATTACGATCACGGACGCTCGCCCGGAACGCGGCAGATCTCGTATGACAGGACGCCACGCATCATAACAGAGCGCCAGACACCGGAGTGACACGCTGCCAATGCAGCAGACCGGCGTGAAGCACACCGCGCCAGACACTTTCCCCTTCCCACAAACATATGGTGTCAGGGTGGGTTTACTTCAAAACCAGGGACCCCCTCCCCGCCAAACAAATGCCCCAATTATCCACTGAGGGTTCGCTCATGTTCTCACTTCATACTGGATCAAGAACCACTCATCTTCACCAGCACAAATCACGTGACCGCTTTCAATTCTGCAGGTCATTCTAACATTTTAACCAAGGGCCTAAAATGGGCTTCAGAAATGCGTTTCCACCTCTGGCCCAACCAGAGACTCCCTCCCTCCATCCATCCATCCATCCATCCATCCTTACGCCTCTCTGCATCAGTCTCACTCCGAACCGATTTTTTTTTTTTTTTTTACATTTAGATTTATATTAAGCTGGAGAGGCACCCGTACCCCCGCATCGGCGGCGCTCAGACAACAATGAGCGCCCTAATCCGTCGCCGGGTACGCACTCCAGCCATTGTCTCTTGCGCAAAAAGCGCACGCCTCGCCGGCGACGTCCGGGCCCCGCGCGGGGCCCACAAGCCGCCGTTCCACTCCACGGCCGCACGATGCCGGGCGAAGCGGCGTGAAAGTTACGTAAGGATGAGGAGGACGGCGGCGACGTTCGCGCCGCGCTGCGCAGCGCTGCGTCGGGCGCCGCGCTTGAACTGCTGCAGGCAGCGCGTCAACAAAGAGCCGCGTCGTCGGCGCGCCGCGTTCCGAGGAGACACGCAAATAAAAAAAAATAAAAAAAAACCCGCATGACGCCCACAGGACGCACGCAAACAACCAATTTCGCCCGTTTCATCATTCAAGCACGTCACGAAAAACGCAACGTTTTATTTTACACGCTTCCTGTACAAAAGGATGTTGCAGGTGTCACTCGTTCATTTATTTAGCTCTCGTTGACCACTCACCCGTTCCTGTCTTTTTATAATCAGTTGGCTGTCGCCGATGTCGCCGCACGGAATCAGATCCGCCCTCCCGTGCGCCTGAATGACCGCAGGACAACGGTCCCGCCCACCTTCAGAACTCAGCCAATCAGAGAGCAGACGTGCCACGGATTCGACCTCTTTTAGCCAATCGCAGGGCGGCAGACGTTTCCGACGGCCGGGCACCTCGGGCCTCCGCGGCGCTCCGGAGTCCGGTGATGGACAGTCCCGGCGCTCAATAAACGGAGGTCGGAGCGGACGAGGGACCCAATCAGGCGCGGCGGGGGAGGCCTGAAGATTATTTCATATTCGTGTGTGGTAAATGCTTTCTCTCTGAGGCCTGGGTAGGGTTAAGTAAGACCAGCCAGGTGAAATAAGTTACTCATTGCCTGGGCTAGGCCTCCATTGGAACAAGTCAGGTTCACCCTTTGGAATGTTCTCTGACACACGCTGCCTCCGGAAAGCCACCAGCATTATCACACGCTGTGGGGGGCAGTGGTGGCCTAGCGGTTAAGGAAGCGGGCCCGTAATCAGAAGGTTGCCGGTTCGATTCCTGATCTGCCAAGGTGCCACTGAGGTGCCACTGAACAAAGCACCGTCCCCACAGCACCGTGTGCTGTGATGCTGTGTAGCACAAGTGACAATCACTTCACACTTTACACTCTTCAAAAAGGCCAGACTGTGCAACAGCTTCCTTCCACTGGATGTCAGACACCTGAACACTCAGGGGATGGACTGACACACGCACACACACACCATCTCTTCTGTGTTTACATGGTGATACTATTGCACTGTTCCATTTTGCACAGCAGCATCTTTGCACTGCTTTTACTTGCCAACATTACTTACTTGGCACTCATTTAGCGTCTTCTTCGTTGTCGGCATGTTTTTTTTTTTGTCTCAAATGTTACTCTTGCACTGCCTCTGTCCCCTGTTTGCACCTTATGTCGCCCGGTTTTGTCGATGTCGCACATGTTCACTTTATATCAGTGTGTAACGTTGTTTAAATGTTACATGTAGCACCAGGATCCGGGGAAACGTTCTTTTGTTTCAGAGTGTGCCATCTAACGCCTATGTATGACAATAAAGCTCAACTTGAACTTGAACTCTGACACAACTGCTTGGAATCTTTGTTGTAGAATTATATCACATTATCTATATTTTGTCTATTATAATTGACCAAGGACCATGTAGAGAATAGAGCTGTAGTCAGTATAGTGGTATCAGTTTGCATCAAGTGAAACTGGGTGGATTCAGAATGCCTGGGGGGCATTTTCTGGGGACCGGGATTCCGAGAAGAGTGACTAATTTTAGTGATTTCCCTCATTTCCATTACAGCCACTATCAATTATTAAAAATTCATAACAGCAAGACTCACATTTTATCCCAAGAGATTAAGAAACACATAATGGGAATATTAAGATTTCTAATGTACTTGATGAATTGAACTTTTATTTATCAGTTCAGACTTCACAAGTCTGGACAGGGTTTTGTCTCACGAATAGCTAAGTTCCTTTGTGAGTTGCATCTTGAGGGCTGGATCTGTATAATTTATGACCTTTAGCAGGGACGTCTGCAGTTGCCATTTTCATTTCCATCAGATCTCACATGAAGGTGTGCACCAGTCATAACATTATAACCACTTAGAGGTGAAGAATTATCATTTTATATAGGCACCTGGCAGTGGATGAGACATGGATGATAAGTAGGTGACAACTTTATGTCTAAAGATAATTCCTCTAATATCTCTTGTGGATAATTCCTGGTCTGCAGAGGTCAAAATCTGGTTGTGGTACTTTGTTCAGAGGTCCCTCCGTGGCATAGTGGCACCTTCTGGATTCAAACCTTCCAACCTGCCGCTAGGCCACCACTGACCCAGAATATCGCTGGTTCTGATAGCACATCACAGTTGTACTGTTGTGTTGTGAGCATAACTGAAAGTATGCAGAAAGTATCCAAAAAGTATTCACAGTGCTTCACTTTTTTCACATTTTATTATTTTAGAGCATTACTCCAAAATGAATTAGCCTCAAACTTCTACATGCAATGCCCCATAATGACAAAGTGAACAAAAAGGTTGAAAAAACTTAAGTACATAAGAATTTTCAGTCTTTGCCATGACACGTTTCTACAACTTGATTGGAGTTCGCATGTGGTAAATTCAGTTGGACGGGCATGATTTGGAATCATGTTGTTAGAGGGACAGCCCCCCTGGAGACACTCAGGGTTACGTGTCTTGCTCGGGGACACAATGGTAGTAAGTGGGGGTTGATCCTGAGACTTCGTGGTCCTCTGGTTCATAGGCTACTACCACATTAGCTGACACATGCTCACAGTGAGCATGTGAACATCAGAATTGGATTATGAAGTAATGGATGATGGAAACCTGGTCTGATTAATCACAGTTTCTTTTACATCATGAGGATGAACTTGAACTTGATGACCAGGTGTGTGTGTCACCTACCTGGGGAACACGTGGCACCAAGATGCCCTTTGGGCACGGTGGTTTGACGCTTTGGGCAATGTTCTGCTGGGAAATCTTGGGTCCTGCATTTGGGGCAGTTGTGGCCTAGCGGTTAAGGAAGTGGCCCCGTAATCAAAAGGTTGCTGGTTCGAATCCCGACCCGCCAAGGTGCCACTGAGGTGCCACTGAGCAAAACACCGTCCCCACACACTGCTCCCCGGGCGCCTGTCATGGCTGCCCACTGCTCACCAAATGTGATGGTTAAAAGCAGAGGACACATTAAGTGGTGTGCACCGTGTGCTGTGCTGCAGTGTCTCACAATAACAATCACTTCACTTTCACTTTCATGTGGATGTTAATCTGACATGCAGCACCTACCAAAAAATTATAGAAACATTCTCTGATGGCAGTGCCATCTTTCAGCAGAATAATGCATCCAGCTGCACAGCACAAATGGTTCAAGATTGATTTGAGCAACACAAAAACGAGTTGACTTGGTCTCCAAATCAGTCCAAACCGACATAAACAGGATATACCGGAAAATGTCCAATTCACAGGGGCACCACCTCACAACTTACAGGACTTGTCTTTTTTCACAGTTTAGTACTGCCCTTGCCTTGATGGGTAGGGCTGTTTGGGCAACAAATAGAGGTCCTACTCACTTTACTTTACTTTACTTTATTTGGCAGACGCTTTTATCCAAAGCGACTTACAATGGGAAGACACCAGCAATTCTATTTTCGATTTCTATAGAATATCAAGTATACAAACTAAGAGCCCTGATAAGGCTTAGACTTGTCATTGAAGAGCATGCTCGGAGAGTGTTGGGTGCTAGACTAAGAAAAATTATAATGTATTTATACATTTTGTATTTGTTTGTTCAATGTGTATGCATGTGTATGTGTTAGATTTGTCTGTAATATTTTTGGAATAAGAGGGTTTTCACCTTCTTCTTAAAAGTGGTGATAGTCTCGGCTAGTCGTGTGGAGGAGGGCAGGTTGTTCCACCAGCCAGGGACAACAACGGAGAACAGACATGATTGGAATCGGAGACCCTGTGAAGAAGGAATGTTTAGTCTCCTTTCGTTTGCCGATCTGAGAGAGCGTGCAGGAGTGTATCTAGGTAGTAGTGTGTTGATGTAGTAGGGCGCAGTTCCATTTACAGCCCTGTAGGCAGCATCAAGGATTTGAACTCAATGCGAGCAGCTACCGGGAGCCAGTGGAGGGAGGTAAGAAGAGGTGTAACATGGGTGTATTTTGGCTGATTGAAGATGAGACGGGCTGCCATATTTTGGATCATCTGGAGTGGTTTTATGGTGACTGCAGAGGCTCCAGCCAGGAGAGAGTTACAGTAGTCGAGTTTGGAGATGACCATTGCCTGGACGAGGAGCTGCGTAGCCTGTTGTGAGAGAAAAGGCCGAATCTTGCGAATGTTGTAGAGAGTGAACCTGCAGGATCTGGAGATCGCAGCAACATGATGGTACTCAATTGGTGTATACTGTAATTGCAGTGTCAATTACTGGTCTCCATAAATCAATACAATAAAAAAAAATGATTACAAAGTCAATGCAATTCATGCAAAGTGACTACAGACCCACAACTAACCAACAATGAAAAAGACCATAAATATAAATACAGTTAGTTGTGTAGTCAATGAAATCAAAATATGTGGCTTATTATGCCTTTATTTCAAAACTACAAATAAGATGACCATTGCATATATCAACTAATTTTCTCTCAATAAATACTTCTATTTATCCTACAGTAGGTTTGCACATAACAGGCTACCTTCTACACATGAATCTATGGCCGGAAAAGCAAGGCATTCATCCTGATTGACACACATTGCAGAAATAATTACATTTAATGAATGAGGTTTTCACATTTTAATACCATGTGTCACAGTTACAATGCATCATATGCATTTAATTATCTGAATGCACTATTTTTAAGGAATGAAATTGCAGCTTCTCAGCTGTAGCTGGTCATGAATTGTACACATTAAATTTTACCTCAGAATTCTGAATGTTCATATTTCATAAAATGTATAGTTTACACAAGAGATTACACAGGGGGTGGGGATGGGGATGGGGGTGGGGTCATACATTTTTCAAACGCATTACATTTTTACACAGCTGGTATATTTAAGAGGATATGTTCTTCATATAGTACAGTTTTAATCCTCAAAACAACCAAATAGATGGTTGATTACTCATCAACACATTTTGGTTAATACATTGAGGTTAATGTGGTACAGGGTAAGACGCAATGTGTTTGTTAGACCAGCTAACGGGCATCTAAATGCCACAAATGTTTCTAATAATACCAATTTTGGAGTAATCCAGTGTTAAAATGGCAACATGAAGCCCTGTGTCACAGCAACCGCATCATGACCGGTAGAGTCAGCAATGGCTTCCATTGATTCCAGAACACACCATAGCGTAGTTCTCCTAGCTCCCCGGATCTGAAGCATGTCTCTGTGGGGTCCAGAAGTCATCCAGGACTGTATGTTCTTCCGGCAAGGAACGTCGCCTTTGGCCTTCCAAAAGGTCTGGTGACGTCAGTCCTGACAGTAGCTGAGGGTGCAGATGGGTCTCCAGACAGAACGTGTCCATGGGTGGGTGCTCAGGGCCATTAGACAGTCCCAGAGACCAATCCCCTGAATGGCTATACTCACTGGGGTTATTTCCCAAACTCAGAGCTGACCCGTTCTGATGCACCTCAAAGACCATCTGGCCTGAGGATCGGTTGTCGGATTGGCGTCCGAGTGGAAAGAGCCCCTGCCCCGTGGGTCTCTGCACCTTGCTGTGTTTATCCTGCTGGTCAAACATCTATGAGAGAGAAATAGGAGAGCTAGCTGGAGACGGACTGCTTTTCACAATTTCTAAAACCTGGATTGTAAAATTCAAGCGTTATATTAAGACAAAAATTGGCATACACAATCAAATGTTCATATAGTCTTCTGGATTCACATTCACTGATTACTATCTATATATTGTAGATGTGGAACTAGCTACCCATTCAGCCCTTTTGTTAGCATGTCAATTTTTTCAGACATCCGAATAAAATCCAAATGGGAGGAGCCAAATGGAATGACTGACAGCTCCCACGCACACTACTTCCTCATTCTGGAGGAACAGAACCCCCATCTCCTGCAAGATGCCATCTCCTCCCTTCCTTCTCTGTACCACATCTACTACCAAACCATATCCGTACATAGATTAGCAGCTTTTTCTTCTACTAATTCCGATGGGTGAACAAGTGAATCTGACATTCCCCTTGTAAAGCACACTAAAAATATCCTCCAGACCTGAAAAAAAAACCTGAAAACATTAAACTGAGCCGTTCCCATTACCTGTGTAAACGAACCTGAGTCCAAGGGGGTGATCTGTTGCACCAGCGTCTGTGGGTTTGGAGACAACTGAGGCGGAGAAGACACTGTGCTGTAGGATGGGGGCACCATGACCATTTGCCTCTGAAGCAGCTGCATAATGGCACCAATGTCTGTAGACATACGTAACTCCAGCCTGGAAACAACGGATCACACTATGAGGAGCTGAATAAAACAGTGCAACAAAAGCCTGGTAGAAACTTTCCCTGAAATTAGGATTATGTTGGAATTATAAAATCAAAATGGATAGGATTAGGATTGGGGTCACATCACAGTTCAGGGCTCAGCCTAGAGATGGGATTATCAAATGGGTTAGTCTAAGGTTAGAAACTCTGGTGACCTGCTGAGTTGGGCCTGCATCAGTTGCAGCCGGTTCTCCAGTTCATCGCGCTGGTGTGGGGTGACATCGCGCAGGATGGTGTTGGGGTTAGGAGGTACGGTGAAGCTACGGGTCGGTATCTCCTGGTACTGTGGCTCCTGATCCCCTCCCCAAAAGCTGAACATGTTAGAGATCCCTGAGAGTAACACATGAGACACATGTCAACAGTCCAGAAATTTCAGTACTCTGCCAGTACACTACTAGTACGCCTATAACTACTATTACAACTACTATTAATACTATTACCACTAATACTAGTACGACTACTACTAATACTACTACCACTAATTCTACTAATAGTACTACTACAACTATTACTAGTACTACTACTATGACTAATTCAACTACTACTACAACTAATTCTTATACTATTATTACTACTACTACTAAGAGGACTCTGGGACGTAATTTGCGGTTGTTACCTGAGAGTCCATTGCAGCTATTGCTTTTCTGTTCCATCTGTACTTCAAATTGATCACTTATGTGAAACTGGGTCAGCAGGTTTTGGGTGGGGCTTGTTAGAACAGACTCATCCTCCTCGTGGCTGGAGGAGATGGAGATCCTGCGCCTCTGGATCTCTTTCCTGAGCCCAGCATCCTGCTTCTGAGTACTCTTACTAGGTGTTTGCTGAATGTGGGATTGTGAGGCTGTGCCCACACCTGAAATAAAAAGAAGAAGCTCATTGTAACATTACACACTAAACTAAATGTTTATATCCATGATATTTTCACTGCTACATCATGACTGCACCTTTTTCTTTTTTAAGACGGCTGGACCTCGTTCTACGATGGGGATGACTGAAGCCACACGTTTCGATATCTTCGCTGTTCACAGTATCGTCTGCTGTGTTAACCTGCAGATATAAACAATGTTTTCAGTCCAGCAATACCTACGAAAGTCATACTGATTATGATATTAAGATTCTAATTATGATATTGCATTCTAAAACATGGAGTAACCCACATCACGTAAATTAAAGGTGATCTCCAGGTTGCTCCAGAAACAGTCCGAGAACTCTGGGTACATGTCAAGCACTTCCTGCATGTCCTCTCTGTGGATCTTGTGAAGGTCACAGTAGGTCAGGGCTCGCACATCTGCATTTGATTTCCCCTGTTTTGCATTCAAATTGATGGGCTCCCCAAAGACATCATTCTTCCCTACAATGGACACACCCATTATCAGTATACACTACACATAGCACACCAATAATGCACAGCAAAAAAACAGTCAAATTTCATCTCATATTTTAGAATATTAACACTCAGTGACCAGCAGATGGAGCTAAGAGATAATCATGGCTGCACTAACAGTAAATAGTGTACTCAAGTCATATAAGTGCAGACTGGCTGCTTTCCACAGCATGTCACAACAAAACTCCCACTCCTGCCTGAAGGAGTGTTCTCAAAAGCCCTCTTAAATCCTACCTCCAACATATCAGGCAAATGTAAAATGATGAGACTGCAGAAATCCATCTCGTCTGGGCTCGTGTTTTTTTCATGTGAAAAGCTCTGGGTTAAAATTAGTTTTGGAGATGCTTGAGAATACCATCTGTATTGGTCTGAAGCATCTGAACTTTACCCTTACCCAAGATGGCCACCACCACGTCCCCGCGCAGGATCTCGATGGAGCCGCGGGAGATGAAGTACAGGGCTGAGATCACGTCACCGGCGTGGACCAGCGTGTCTCCTGGGGGCGCGTGCGTGGTCTTGAACTTCATGGCCAGAGCCCGCAGGCAGCCCTTTGTGGAGCCTTTGAAGGCCTTGCAGTTCTGCAGCAGACTGCGGTTCAGGTGTAGGCAGATATCTGCCTGGAGACACTCTGGGAAGCCCTTCAGCACCTGTTTAGTGAAGCGGTGGCGGGAGAGCGAGAGGTGGAACAGAGTAATTTAACCAGTAATTTATTATTACTACCATTGAGTCCCTGAGCAAGACACTTAGCCCTGAGTGTCTCCAGGGGGACTGTCCCTGTAACTACTGATTGTAAGTAATTCTGGATAAGGGCGTCTGATAAATGTTATTATAATTTATTCGTTTATAAAGGGAGTGCGTGAAACTCACAGCGTTCATGTCAATGCCGTTGGTGTAGGACCACGCGTGCTGGAAGTACTCCTCCAGCCGCTGACGCAGCGGGTTGGGGATCTGATGGAACCGGATGAACTCCCTCACGCGCAGCATCTGGGCGTGGTAGCGCGCCGTGCCGGAGTACAGCCGCTGGATGATGGCCGACACGTTGCCAAAGATGCTGGCGTACATCAGCGCTGGCCAGAGCAGAAAGAGTTTCACTCTGTAATTAAAGTTCTAAACGGCTTCCGCAAGTCAGTTGTAAGGACAACACCACGGTCTTGGTCCAAAATAGATTTCAACTAACGGTGAAGTCTAATGCCAAAGCCATAAGCTGGCCTTGTGTAGGTACAAGAACATAATTCTACCCAGAACAGAACATTCAGATTCAGTGCTTCAGCGCATATTATATTAGAGAATATACAAGGCAATATTAGGCAAACTGTTAGATTAAGTTACATTTTGTTGTTGGAAGTGGGCGTGGTCACGCTTGTGATGTAAACTGTTCACAAGAGTTATTGGGAGTGTAGCGAAATGGACTACACACTGGACTACACCAGGTGGTAGTGGCCTAGTGGGTAACACACTCGCCTATGAACCAGAAGACCCAGGTTCAAATCCCACCTACTACCATTGTGTCCCTGAGCAAGACACTTAACACTGAGTGTCTCCAGGGGGGGACTGTCCCTGTAACTACTGATTGTAAGTAGCTGTGGATAAGGGCGTCCGGTAAATGCTGTATCGACAGGAGGGGTGACACAGCAAGATGGGTCTGGTGACTCATGAGGGCCGAATGGACCAGGTTCCAGGTGCTGTCGCAGGCAGATAATGAAAATAATAATGAATAATGAAAGTGAACGTGACTGTCACTTGTGATACACAGCAGTACAGCACAGAGTGCACAAAGTGAAATTTGTCCTCTGCATTTCACCCATCACTCAGTGCAGTGGGCAGCCTGAGTGAGCAGTGGGCAGCCATGACAGGCGCCCGGGGAGCAGTGTGTGGGGACGGTGCAACCTTCTGATTACGGGGCCGCTTCCTTAACCACTAGGCCACCACTGTCCCCGTTGACTGCCGGGGTCGGACAGGGAACCAGGCTGGCCGGTGGCCTGTGGATGCCTCAAAAGGAGTGAGGCCCGTGGCTGAGGTCGTGCTTGACCTCTGCGACAGCATGGTATTGGGGTGAGCAGACAGTGGAAGCCGTGAGGACTGCAGAACCAGCGGTCGTGCCTGCTGGCGCGCTGCTCATAGGCGCTGGGGACATGTGAGCCGCTGGAGCGGGCATGACATGGGCAGACACGGCAGCACCCAGCTGGTCTAGAGATTGCTGCTGCTCAGGTTGGGTGAGTTGCTGCTGTTGTGTCACTTGTTGTTGTGGTAGTAGTAGCCAACTGGGTAACACACTCGCCTATGAACCAGAAGACCCAGGTTTAAATCCGCATTGTGTCCCTGAGCAGG
Source organism: Denticeps clupeoides (assembly GCF_900700375.1). Taxonomy (NCBI): domain Eukaryota; kingdom Metazoa; phylum Chordata; class Actinopteri; order Clupeiformes; family Denticipitidae; genus Denticeps; species Denticeps clupeoides. The sequence continues at coordinate 4,164,125 of NC_041710.1, forward strand.
ACACTTAACCCTAAGTTGCTCCAGGGGGGGACTGTCCCTGTAACTACTGATTGTAAGTCTCTCTGGATAAGGGCGTCTGATAAATGCTGTAAATGTAAATGTTGTGTTTGGAGGGAAGCGAGAAGCTGATTGAAAGTGTCCTGCATTGGCTGCTGCGCCTTTAGCTGGCTCCCCCTTACTGTCAGGTTCAGAGGCGTTAACAAGTCTGTGAGTCAAAGCTGTAGGAGCTAATAGCAACAAAGGGATGAACCACATTAATAAGTGAGCAAGTGAAGTGAAAGTGAAGTGATTGTGAAAAACTCTGCAACACAGCACATGGTGACACAACATAATGTGTCCTCTGCTTTTAACCATCACCCTTGGTGAGCAGTGGGCAGCCATGACAGGCGTCCGGGGAGCAGTGTGTGGGGACGGTGCTTTGCTCAGTGGCACCTCAGTGGTACCTTGGGGATCAGGATTCTAATTACGGGGACGCTTCCTTAACCACTAGGCCACCACTGCCTGAGCAAGGAACGAAGGTGCCACCAGACTGTTCGGGTTCAGCGGGTTCAGGTTCTGCTGTGCGCCCTCTGCTGGTGGCGTGGTGGTGTGGGAACTGTGGCATGGTGGTGCGGGAATGTCTGGTCGGGTTTTTGGACTTGTCTGGGTGATTAAACATTCAACGTGCATATTCGTGCTAGTAATAAAAAGGTATAAAAACGGCATTCTGGCAGCGTTCACTCCCCCAAACCATCCACACGTGTGGAATCTTCACTTTCAAATTTTGTTTGCTGCATGTATATTTTAGGTTTGGCTTATTATTTCATTTGAAATAAAAAGAGAGACCTTCAACTCAGAATTCTAAACGTTCAAAATATTTTCTTTGCATAAATTAAATTCACAAGCAACACACCAGCCTAGTTTTTTTATGCGGTGTTATCTTCATTTCACATGTCAAAAAGAATTTGTGTGTCATGGAGCTTTCTCTTTTGAAGGAACCGGGTCCAAATGGCTTTTTGCGTGTTAAAGGGTGTCGACCCCAGTCTTGAATGAGGAACAACTGTCAATCATGAGTACAGGCTCCTCCACATTTTAAACCTTGTTTACAATACTTTTTTTTTTTACATTTTGAATATGTTGGGTGGGTAGGTAGTTCCTCCTCTCCAAGATAACTAGCGATCGCTCCTTTCTGTTTTCTTAATGTATTTATTTCTGTAAATCTGGATATGTTCGATGTGTCATCTTTATGGATAACTGTGCTTGCATATAATGTCGTTTGCTTGAATCATTAAGGTAAAATGAACTAAAAGAGACTCACAGCCAATGAGCATGACGCAGATGGAGAATATCTTCTCGGAGTTGGTGTTGGGGGACACGTTGCCGAACCCCACGCTGGTCAGGCTGCTGAAGGTGAAGTACAGGGCCGTGACGTACTTGTCCTTGATGGACGGGCCTGAGTTTGCAATGGTGTCGTTGTAGGGCTTCCCCAACTGGTCCCCCAGGGAGTCCAGCCACCCGATCCGCGATGATCCATTGCGCTCCACGTTCCCAATGGCATACCAGATGCAAGCCAGCCAGTGGGCGATGAGTGCGAAGGTGCACATGAGGAGGAAGAGGACGGCTGCCCCGTACTCTGAGTAGCGGTCGAGTTTCCGAGCAACGCGGACCAGTCGTAGCAACCGAGCAGTCTTCAGCAAACCAATCAGTGTTGTTGTCTGAAAGCAAACAGGGAGAAAAACGGACATAAGAGAAGAACAAATGACCAGAGTGGATTTCTAAACGTACCAAATCCCTCACCTCTTCCCCGGAGCGGTAGATCAGCAGGTCAAAGGGGATGGCGGCCACCATATCGATAAGGAACCACCCCTTGAAGTAGTGCACGGCAATCCGCAGCGGCTGGCTCACCACCTCATCGTTGGTGTTGACGTAGGTGGTGCGGAAGTTGATGACAATGTCCACGATGAACATGATGTCCACGATCAGGTCCACCACATTGAGGGGGCTGCACGAGTAGCCGCAGCGCTGCATGGCCGCCTCCTCCTCGTCGCTCAGCAGGAAGGCGGCGGAGTAGGGTGTGAAGATGGCCGTGTAGATGACTAGCAGCAGGATGACCCAGTCCCAAACAGCCTTGAAGGGGCTGTAGTGTAGGATTGTCCACTTGTGGATCCGTGGAGCCTGGAGCTTGTATTCTGGGAGGACGTCGGCACCGAGGGACAGGACCTGGTACAGGGTGAAAGTGCTTGTTTATTGAATAAATTATGCATCTATTGAAGTGAAAGTGATCGGATGTCATTGTGAAATACTGCAGCACAGCAGACAGTGACACAGTGAAATGTGACCTCTGATTTTAACCCATCAGATTGCATGGACAGGCTCCAACTTCCCTGCGGCTCTGAATGAACAGGTTTAGAAGATGAATGGGGCAGTGGTGGCCTAGCGGGTAAGGGAGCGGACCCATGATCGGAAGGTTGTGGGTGAGAATCCTGAGCCGCCAAGGTGCCACTGAGGTCCCATTGATCAAGTTACCATCCCCACACACTGCTCCCATGGCGCCTTTCATGGCTGCCCACTGCTCACTGTGGGGGATGGTTTGAAGGTCCCCTGACGTGAACATTTTTTTTTGCTTTTATATCGGTCTTGTTGGTCCCCTAATACTGTATCTGAAGTCTCTTTGCGAAATTCAGCCGTGGTGCGGAATTACGGCCCCTTTTATCCAGTCTCTCAATGGGATTTCCCAAGGACGTGGCGTTTTAGTGTCTGTAGCTTTAAATGCTAATGAGGAGGAGAGAGGCGGGACGAGGAGGAGAGCAGCCTATAGATGTTAAGGGGAAATTATGTCATCAACAGCATTCACCAAGAACAATGTTTGGCGCAGACAAAAAAAATAATGAATCCCTTTTTGAACAATCACTTCACATTTACTGCACTAAATCCTGAGAACACGGGACCTGTGTTCCCAACCTTGCACTTGCTCAGTTCCCAGACCGCTGTGTTTTTAATTACAGCTGCGACGTGGTCTGCTGCCGCTGCGAAAACAGTCCTATTTCATGAACACTTGGAGAAGCCCAGACTTGGTTGGTCTACGTCAACCCCATAAACTGCCGCAGACAATTAAAGAACCAATTAAAGAACCAGAGGGAACTGTTCTGTTCAGTCACCTAAAAGCATAATGCTGTCCACTGAGGAACACTGAAACATGCCTGTGATTCATTTAGGACAATCTTATATTCCGTATGCTCATTACCCTCTAATTACGCCGAAGGCGCACATCCGTAATACGGGGCCGAGGCAACAGATCACTGAAATATAATCTATTTACGGAGACTCAAGTCTCTATTTCAAGGCATTTAGTAACCAAAAGAAATTACGCTTGAGACAAAATATACAACAGATCCTATCGCCCAAATGCAGGTTTTACTCCACGCTGCAGCTCATAAAACCCGAATCCGAGTAGTTGACAACATTAAGAATATTTAATTAAGGCTTCTATTCCTGTATCTGGGTTACGATTAACATAGACAGCTGCACTTTCTGTCCCCGCACAAACTAGACAACAGCTTCAGAAACACTTTTCATAATAAATAAAGATGCAGATCAATACCATCTTTAAATATTAGTCACCAATCCCAGTCTTAAATCGTGTGTAAAAAGTCCTTAGTTCTTCACACCTGACCTCTCACAGATCTCCTCTGTGCCCTTTTCCCAAAGCTGTCCTGGATCAATTTCTTTCCTCATCCCAACATCTTACCTCTCTGCTGTCCTTGGGCAGACAAGGATTCATCTTGTCCCACCACCTGAGCTTCGGAGTCACCTGTTCTCGTGACATGAGCACGTCAGAGGAGCGAGGTGGACAGAGAGCAGAAGAGATGGAGCGCAGGAGAAAGGTGAGCGGCTTCAGGGCCAGGGTCACAATCATGGTCCACGGCACCACAGTGCACTGGAGAAACCCGCCCATGCGATCACATGGCTGTGGGACCGGGTCATGTTGGCCTTTCCCCTGGACCAAATGAGAATCCCGAGACCACCGCCACATCCAGACGTTATTCTGTGGTCCAGCAGCTCCAGAGCTCCTCTGCAGATGCTGGGGTCAGGAGTCATGCTGGAGCCATTCTGTGGTCCAGTGATCTGTAGCCGACTCTTCAGATGGATATCTAATTATATCCCCCCTATTTCCTTCGCCTGCTCTCTGATCCTGACTGAGAACCTCCCACAAGCGAACTCCGAAAGTGAGGAATAAACAAGCGAAGAGCGATGCAGATTACAGGGCTGAAATGAAGATTTCCATCTTTAGAGATGTGTCAGCTGCGTCAATTTCTGGCAGAATAGTTATGATTTCTCACGCACAGAGCAAGAGAGAGAGAGAGAGAGAGAGAGGGAGACAAAATAAACCAAAGGGGAGGAGCAAATCACGAATCTGGGCTGGGTGACATGGGGAGATGAAGTGAGAAGGCAGAACTTCGTGGCTGCTGATACAAGGATTGTCAAGGTGTCAAGGTTTTGGTCCTTCAGGAAAATCCTGAGCGCAAATCCCCCCTGAACGAAACTTTCCGATAAAACCTGCTGTCCAATAGAGTTCAGGGTCTCCATTCTGGAATATTGATCGGGAAATGTTCATCTGTTCATCCATCACGTTGTCTAAACCGAGTTATCCAATCTCCACCATATGGTATCCAAACAAGATTACAACTCCATAGATGTACTGTAAATTTCCAAATGGTCTCTTCCAACATTTACATGTGTCCTCAGACGACCTGCAGTGCTTCTGACTCGGGAGTAACAGTTCCAGGAGAAGATCCCTTCCAGCCAGCACCGCCTGACACACCAACCCCGTGAATCTAACGGCCCGCGGTCCCACTCTCCAACACTCTGCCGGGGAATGGCGGGCTCCTGCTCCGTCGTCTGTTTAAATGCCTGAAGTGCTCGGTGGTGCCACTCGGATAATTACGCGGGGGGAATGTAAACCCAGTGTTCTCCCACTCAGGGATTAAGTGGCCTGGACAGAGAGACCTGCCAGAACCGTGTGCGCAAAGGGAACTCCCTTCTGCTAACTGGCCCTGGAGGAGCGTGGCTGGCAAGACCGCGCTCTGCGCCCCAACCCAAGATTCCGTTCCCTGTCAATATTCCACCTAGTCACTACTTTCATTCCATATGCAGAGGAACGAGTCCGATTTAATGACTAATGTCACATCAATCACTCAGATCAATTTTTTATGCATTTTATTTACTGTTTGTATGCATTCGGTGTCAGTAACATTATATAGGTGGATTTGATTGGCTTGGCTTGGAAAGCGACACAAGGCGATGGACCCACAATTCAGTTTTGTCATGGAATGACATTGCGGGGATGATTACTGTGGACTGTGTTCCCTTATTTCCCGAGTTTCTGCATTGTCATTGTCATTGTGATACACAGCACAGCAGACAGTGCACACAGTGAAATGTGTGGAAGGAAGAAGGGAGTTCAGCAGCAGGGTAATTCGCTACAGAATCCTACCTTTGTTCCGTTTTGAAGTGAGGAACGTAATGTCCCTGATGCTGGTGTTTAACTCGCCGCGGAGGAGAGCTAGAGGGGGACTTACAGCGCCACCTACAGGTGTGGAGGGGGGATGAAACAGCGTTCGGACTGTTCTCTGCATCTCCGTGTGGATGACTCGCCTATTGTGTCCCTGAGCAAGACACTTAACCCTAAGTTGCTCCAGGGTGGACTGTCCCTGTAACTACTGATTGTAAGTCGCTCTGGATAAGGGCGTCTGATAAATGCTGTAAATGTAAATGTTTACCTGTCATCCAGCTTGACAGGCATGACAAGTTAGCGTTAGCGCGTTAATAACAGTAGTAAAGCAGGGCTGCTATAGTTACTTTGCAAGACATGTTTTTATTAACTAGCCTTTTTTGGACCATTCATTTTTCAATCTGTTGTCATGTATAGCTACACTGCAAAAAAAGCTTTTCTTACCTAGTAATTTTGTCTCGTTTCCAGTCCAAATATCTGAAAAATCTTAAATCAAGATTACTAGACAATGGCATGAGAAAATTAAGTGATGCTTAAAACTTCTGTTTGAGATTATATCTCATTAAGATTAGTTTTCTTACCCCATTGTGTGTGTGTGTGTGTGTGTGTCAGTGTGACATTCAAAGTTCTGACATTCATGTTCTGACATTCAAACAAATCCTGTTAAATTTTCTGATTTGTATTGTTCTTTATTTTTTTATAAATTATCATTCTGGCAGCTCAGGTGGCACTTTATTTTTTAAAACAGTCTATATTTGGCAGATGTAAAGCATACATTTGTATGTTTTTTGTGTTAGTCAATTTTTTTATTTTATTTTATTATTAGCAGCTCAAGGAGCAACGTGTTTGTGCGCTTTCTAAAGATTTTGGTTCTGTTTTTGAATAAAGGGTTGGAAATGAATGCTTTTCTTGTTTTTTGTTTTTTTTTATCTGATTCTATGATTAATCAAAAGAATAATCTATTATTAAAATAATCGTTAGTTGCAGCCCTAATGAACACGCACAATGACCCAACGGGAAACAGACACGAACAGGATAGTTTTATACAACAATTTATTTATAGAAATAAACAGGTGAACACGATCAGGGAACATTGCACAGGACGAACATGAAACTCCGGTCCGGACTTCCGGATCCGGAGTCACCTCTGCCGGTTCGGATCATGACATCAGTGTATTTTCTGTCATTGTGAACAAATCTGTTAATATCACATGAGAAAACAAGTCATATGGTCTCCATGTCAACAATAATCCCAGGGTAAGGGGCAGGGCTGCTCTGTCCTTGCGAGATTCAGCAGGTCAAATTTAACATGGGCTGGACATTCACCCAGACTGAAATGGAGGTGACAGACTGACCCGAACGTGATGGATGTAGGGACACTGAGGTTGAGCTGGCCCTGAGTTGCACAACGTCCCCTGGGCCCCAGGCTGCAAACATGGACACACTCAGCACACAGATAAAAAAGAGCTTTTTATTATTTTTTATTATTAAATTATTAATGGGATTACAATGGCAGCAGTTTTCATTCTGTATTATCCACCAATGTAATATTTTACTCTGTCACATGGCAATTAATTAATCGCAATACATTTTAATTATTTAACACATTTTAATCGATTGACAGTCCAAATAAAAAGTTATATACCGAACAGGATAGTTATCTTTCCCATCTTCTTTCCAAATGCATACACATTTATTGAATAGTACCATATAAAAATAATATATTTTTACATATTCACCTTTATGAATTGGTGTACCATAAAATTCTGTTGCAATTTTATGGTCCGAAACTACATATTAATTCCATAGCGATTATCAAATATGCGTTATAACATGTTGTGCTGCCAAACAATATACAATATTAAAAAAAACATTGAAAAGGTCATTCTGCACCGACCCCAAACCTAAAAGTGGGACTGGTTGAAGCTTTGTTGCCGTGCAACGGGAAATGACTGGTCACGATGGGACATCTCTGCTGCATAATAACTCAGGGTTGCTACCACGCGTCCTCCACTGTTAATCCAGGAACACGGGCCCCGCTGAGAATGAGGCGGTAATGGACACAGAGATGGAGAGCTTGCTTGGACAAAGGCCCATTAACTGAAGGGCCCAGCAACATTTGTTCATGCGTAAGAGGGCTAACTGTCAAAACAATGGCCCTGAAATTTGTCACGCTGTGAAAAATGTTTTGTCACTTTACTATTAAGCCTATATTACAGGGCAATAATTCAGGGCTTGAACCATAGCCAAGTCATTATACTATTTTTTAATTGTGAGGAACAATGCGGGTAGAGCTAAATTAACAATCCAGTAGACAAAAAAATACTTTCATACTTCAGATCTGTTTTTCTTATAACAGAATCAACACCGTGTAAAGTGATATTTTCCATTCTGAGCGGGTTTACTTCCATATAAAGTCCAATCGCCATCAGTCTCCTAACTTTAGTCACAATTCTGCACAACATGCAAAACAGCTGCAGTGGAGAGACAGTGACTGGTGTGAACACTCTGAAACTCGCCACCGCAGGCTCCGGCTTTGCATCAGCACACTCCATACAGAAGCTGCAGCCATCGTTTGCTCCACACAGAAAGCCCATTATCATGACATTTTGCTATCTGCTTTTCTTTTCGTCAGTTCATGCTGTAATCTGATAATAACTAGAAAGAAAAAGACTCAGGTTTACAGCCTTTGAGTAGTGGTTTAAGGCCTTTGAGTAGTGATGACCTTTGCAAAGCCAACATTTACATTGAAAAAATGGAGTCATGTATACCGTGCCTATACCATGTCTGAAATATATCATAAATACAATTTTATATACACTACCTGTAAAAAAATATTTTATAGCGGCTGGAATTGCCTGCTAATGAATAGATTGTATTTCTATAAATGTAGAGTGTCCAGAGTGAACATTTGTTTGTGTGAAAATGCAGCCGAATTAGCCCAACCTCCAACCTGACCCATAAAACAGCATTCGGGCCATTCTCTGCATCTACATGTGGATGACAACGTTTCAGATAACACAAGTTTTTTAGAAACTGAAAACCCGTTTTAGAGAAAAGTGGCCCCCCTGCAGCCGTGTACACACGTCGCCTGCACTCGGCCCTGTATAAACTGTCCAGGATTAATGAAAAGGTTTAAAACTAACACTGGCGAAGCCTCACGTCCTACAATGATGCAACCCAAGAAGTAGCTGTTTACAGCATTGCGTTCCAGCCGTGTCCATGCAGGCCGTCTGTGGACCCATTACCCACAGAGCAGAGGTGGATTTCCCTCATTAAAAATGCATTCTTCATCCATCATTCAGCAGATTCACCATTATCAATTCAATTCACCCATAATTTGTCGATGTTCCTGCCAGAGACTTTGCAACAAAAGGCCTGTGCTCTGGAGTGAAAGCAACCAGGCTGAGGAGTTCCCATGAACTGTTTCTTTTTCCACAGACAGGACAAAGAGCGCCTTCTGCACAGTGCACCAGACACAAATTCTGCCCAATTTGTTTGGATTATTAATCATGCAAACACCAGATGTCTATGGCCATTTATTTCATGGTCAACAAAAGGATTAAAACATTTAAATAATGCCACCAAAGGGCATAATGACACTAGGGACACGTGGCCTCGTGCCTCCAGGCTGCACAACTTCAGCTCCCAGCTGAAGAGTCGACCACTAGATGGCATCCTAACGCATGATGAACTGTAGGCAAACTTGTATCAAATGTCTCTCACACCAAAATAGCAGTATTTTACCTAAAATGGGATTCGTTTTTTTTTTTTTCTACGCTGTCCAATGAGCATCTGGTCATAAATGCGACACACTCACCTCCTGGGCCACCAGGCTGGAAATGCGGACTGCCCTCTTCACGCGAGTGTTCTTGCCCTCTGTGCTCACCAGCTCCCCCTGCTGGGGGACACTGCTGATTGACATCTTTCTGCACGTGCTGTCCCTCACCCTCCAGAGCTCATTCTGGCAGGGAGTCTATGTCCTGGACGGTGGGTGGAACAGTCCTCCACAGGTGCTTCTTGGGAGGCTGTAGCTCAGGTTCTTCAGAGTCCTTTTCTTACTTTTTGGTAATTTGTCAGAACGTGTAAGATCTAATCCAAAAGGTCCCCTGATCAACAAAACATGTTCTTCTGAGTTGCATCTCGTCTTTCTCCTGCTCTGGTGTCATCCAGTGAGTGTAGCAGTCCATCCTGAGGTCCAGACGCTTTGTAGATATTACAGTGCGGATGACTGGTCTTCACCAAAGTTGTAGAACTTGACATAAGGTCTTCAGATGTCACATCCTGGACAGAAGCTGTGATCTCTGCGCGCTCCACATTTCACAAACGCTGCCGTTTCAGCTCGGCAGACCTTCCGTGCATTGTCCCTCCCTCCCACTCTCTCTCTCTCTCTCTCTCTCTCTCTCTCTCTCTCTGCCTCTTCACATCCCCAGTTCTCTCCGGTGTTGGAGACCCTCTCAGGATGAGCTGTAATTGCAGTTGGCTGCAGACCCTGACTGATGTTCTCCCCCAGGTAAACGCACAGCAGCGCTCTCTCGCGACACGGGTCGGCAGGATGAACATATCTAACACATATCTAACAGAAACTACTGTTCGTTATGTTTATTTTGCATTATTTAATAAAAATGTAGTCATAGCCTACAAGAGACAAAAAAAGTCCAACCAAATGATACGTGACCCCCAGAAGACTGGTTATCTGGTCAGACGTGACCTTTTGTGGATGAGTGCACTGGCCACCAGCATAGTGAGACACGTTAAGGGTCAGGTTGGTCAGCTCTTGTCCACATGTGAACAAAGCTTTCTGAGCCATTGCTGACAACCTGGGGGGAAAAAAAACTCTCTCATTTGCCAAATATGGAGCATTTTGCATAAACATTTCTGGTATAAACTCAGTGGCCAGACAAGTATCACCACTCACAGACATGCAGTGTCCAGGTGTACAGTTACAGGCTACAGCTCATCTGTTCATACGACATGTTCTCGCTTTCCGGTTTATCTTGTTTCTCATCATCTCATTCGAGACCAGACTGGGGATAAGAACGGTGAAGGTCTCATCATATGAGGACATTGAGATGAGGCAATGAAAGAAAACTGCTTAACCACAAAGCGCCTCTGTCGGCAACTGAATAAGCAAATATTGGTGCCGGGAGAGACTGTGGGTCTCTTTTATTTTACCAATAGCTGTGAATGCGGGAGACCTAAAACAGAGCTTTCAGGTGTTCAGGTGCACCTGGCCATATGGGTGCTATGTGTCAATGTCTCAGTCCACCCTGATAACATCCATGTGTTTCCCATTCACTTGTAATCAGTGTTCCCTTTATATATGCCTTGCCATTCCTCATTCCTTTGTCACTCGTCTGCTTTGAACCCTATCAGTATAGTGCGGACCACTAAAGAATTGCTTTTGTTTAAGCCTCAGTGACGTTTGTTTTATTTTACTGATATTATTAACAACCACAATGTCGTGCATTTCTTCCTCTTCCTATGGTTGTTTTTGGTTTTCATTTTAACTTCAGTTTTAGTCTAGACTTTGCATCAAGCTGTCATTTTAATCTTTATTAGTCTTAGTCACTTCTATACTTATTTTAGTCTAGTCAACTAAAAGTCTGAGCATTTTAGTCATATTTTAGTCAGAGAAATCTATTTTAGTCTACTTATAGTCAACGTTTTAGTTAATGAAAATTGTATTTTAACCTCTATTTTTAACCTCTAGTTATGCAATTCTATTTAACCTGGTCAATATAGTACAAGTACCTTATAGAACAGACAAAAACAATATTTTATTTTAGTCAAACTGTCACGTCTCGCGGTTCAAGGGGGAAGGCACAGAAGCAGGACATTACAGAAAAAAGGCCAAACAGGGATAAAGAACTACAAAAGGAGAAGGCGTGTGGTGCAAAAACCAGGAACAACGCAAACAGAAACGGTTAGGATTCCACATCAATGTCGCAGCATCTTATTAAGATATTATTGTACCTTATAGACTCAAGAATCCATCCATTCCAGACATGGAAGACACTCAGATGTTCTTCGACCATACATTTTGTTTTCATTTCTACTTCATTGTAATGGAAGTGCGTCCAAAGATCTGCTCACCCATCACAAGTATCCAGAAATAAAGCTGTAATTGAGCCTGAAAATTTAGGCCGCGCCTGGCCCAAGCCTCACAGAGTACAGAAGCATTCAGATAAAAGCCCAGCCCAGCTACAAGCGCAAGACTCTCCTTCAACATCAATTTTCGCATATCTCTCACGATAATTGTAACGCATCACCTAACAACAGTGGCCAAGAATAAAAATTTAAATTTGATCACATTTAATAAAATACATTTTCAAGGTGCGAAACCCTTTTACCAATCAAAACAACCAGAACAAATTTACAAGCAGGGAATCACATGTAAAAGCTATAGATACAAAAGAAGGGAAGTTTGTATTTGCTGGCTAGATCAACCTGACCCGACCCACCCAAAAAGATAAGAATTGAGCCAAAACCCGACCCAACTCAAGTGAAAATTTGGATAGGAGACACAGGAAACAGAAAAACTGCATAAAAATAATAAAATGAGAGAAAACAACATCTAATTTTCGTCAACTAAAATTAAGAGAGACTTTAGTATAAAGTTGTAAACCATATTTAGTCTCATTTTTATTTATGAACAATATTACGTGATATATTTCATTATATGGGGCAGTGGTGGCTTAGCTGATAGGGAAAAGAGACCCGTAAGCAGAAGGTTGCCGGTCCAAATCCTGAACCAACAAAGTGCCACAGAGCAAAGCACCGTCCCCACACACTGCTCCCTGGGCGCCTGTCATGGCTGCCCACTGCTCACCAAGGGTGATGGTTAAAAGCAGAGGACACATCACGTTGTGTCACCGTGTGCTGTGCTGCAGTGTTTCCCAATGACAATCACTTCACTTTCACTTCACTATTTCTATCATCACATGACCAGCATTTTCCCTGTGTCTTGTCTTGTCTTTGTCACATGAAAAAGGTTTATTGAAAAAGATATTTTGTCATAAATTTTGTTCGTGTGATAGAATGAAACTTTTTTCATCATACATTTATCTGGAAGGCAAAATAGTAACATAGAAGGAATAGAAGTGATGCAACTAATTACTCCTGGAAAATTATTTAGTATTTATTACTTTAATTCATTAGTTGAATTTATCTTTCCGTTGTCTTTTACTGATGATCCATCTTTTCAGATCCATCTTTTTTTATAAAAGTAAAATATCAGCCAGTTTTGCCATCATTTTTTGTGCACATGGTCGTATGCTCAGCCCTGCCTTTGCTCTTGCACATGTTCTTGGGCATAGCATCGCGAAAATAGGGCCCTTAGAAATATAGCCAGTGTTAAATAAAAGAACAATAGGAACTCCTTTTCACTTCTCCTGTACAAAAATGTTCCTAAGAAGGTGAGACATTGTTCCTCAGTCTCCCAGTACAACCAGCTGCCCCACAGGAGACATTAAACATCGACTCACTTTGCTGGAGCTACAGTAGCTCCAGGCATGGCAGTTACAGTGAGTTATTATCCTTCTCCTCACCTCCATAATGACTCTGGTGACATTGTTCAGGTGCATTATTGCGCATTCGCATACTGATATATTTCAGATCGAATTATTGCTGTACGAAACATACTTTTAATTATATGGAAGCAAACCTGGAAACCCGCCTAAGCATCAGTTTAGAAATGTAATAATTCTACCCTGTGACTGTTAATTAACACAAACTGAATAGCAGTGGTGCAGTTATGAGACTAATGGTGTCTCTGGATTCCGCCCAGGGCAAATCATTCAAGAGCTCCACCATGAAGCCAATTGTCAGGATCGTTGAATGACTACATTTCCAACAATTTCCCAAGCACATGCCAAATACTATTGAATTAATGTGCTGGCACCTCATTGAAACTACATTATTATATTAATATGAATTAAAATTCTAGAGGAATTAGTCAATCTGGCAATTTCACCCAATTTAAAACATTTAGGCCCATTTCTAGGCATGTGTCATATCTGTTATACAAATACACTAATACAGTGTACTGATCAGGTTTTTGTGTTGATGTGTCATGAAAAATAACCAAAAGTGGCCTTTGTCTCACAACAACAGAGCATAATCGCTTTGCAAGACTAAGCTGTCTTCACACACTCATTAAATCATGGCCTTGAACTGAAAAAAAAAAAAAAAAACTTCCTTTTAAATGTCAACCTGTAGCGATTTACAAAAGAGCAGGTGCGGAAACGCCTCATCTAGCACGGCTGTCAACACTTCCAGGAGTTCCATCTGCTCCGTGACAGAATTCATCAGGCTTGGGATGGACCCTTCATTGAATTCTCGGTTGTTGTATTAAAAAGGGGTATATCAGCCCACCAATGACAAGTTTGATGAGCCACCGGAGCATTAATCTCATTTTGTCACTCGGGTCCATGAGGAAATGCTATCAGGCATACAGGTATACAACATGGATGTAAATCTCATCTTATGAGTAACAGGCACTTGCATTTTAGGTCTGAAGAACTTTGATGATGCTGGAGAAATAATCTTGCTTCAGAGTTGCTTCTCCACTGTACAGCAGTAGCCCATGTGCAAGCAGTTTGCCTCTAACGTCTCCAGATCTAACTTTGCCTAATGTCCTGCACACATCCAGCGCTCGCACGGTGGATCTGGCTGCGCCCTCCAGCAGCACGGCTTATTGGTGATAATGGAAGGCCTCTAATAAGAGAGCGGCCTTCACTGGAGAACAGCAGGGTATGCTGATACTATGGACCAAGCTGATGAACCTCAGTGCTGCCATGGGTTTGTATGTGATGTTTGTATGTGATGTGAAAGTGAAGTGATTGTCACTTGTGATACACAGCAGCACAGCACACGGTGCACACAGTGAAATTCGTCCTCTGCATTTAACCCATCATCCTAAGTGAGCAGTGGGCAGCCATGACAGGCGCCCGGGGAGCAGTGTGTGGGGACGGTGCTTTGCACAGTGGCACCTTGGCAGATCAGGATTCCAACCGGCAACCTTTTGATTACGGGGCCGCTTCCTTAACCGCTAGGCCACCACTGCCCCGTTCAGGCTCTAATGGGACCAATGTAAACAGGGCTTCGCTGCTTCACATGGGATTAACTCTTATTCAGGTCAGGAGTCAGGGTGACCCATAAATCTCTTGTGCATGAGCTATTTATTCATGGAAATATAGCAGGTTTTAGGGTCACTGAGTAAGATGGTTCTAAGATATTCAGTCAGGATATGGGTATGGTCCACCCTTCACATGCGCAATGTTTTCCAGTCATGTCACTGTATGTATATCCCGTATATAATGTACATTAACAGTCAATTATCTGGACACACACCTTGAGTTCCTGTTTTGAACTGCA